>NW_020664481.1:37959032-38052042 GCF_002925995.2 Terrapene triunguis | reverse complement strand
GGGCAAGCGATGTGCTGGCCGCGGCTTCTCGCCGCCCCCATTGGCCCGGGACAGCGAACCGTGGCCAGTGGGGGCCGCGATCGGCCGAACCTGCCGCGTCGGCAGGTAAATAAAACTGGCCCGGCCCGCTAGGGTGCTTATCCTGGCGAGCCGCGTGCCGAACGTTGCCGACCCCTGCTCTAGACAGTGGCATTGGAACAATTTTTATAGTTGGGGTGCTGAAAGCCAATGAACAAAACTGTAAACCCTGTATATATGATGGAAACCACTTCAAGCCAATGGGTGCTGCCTTAGTTCCAGCACCTCTGACCCTACAAGTCTGACACCTTGGTTATCCATTGTTTTAGCATCTTTGACTTGAATTCATCGGTTGAGCATCTGTACCAGATTCTTCAATGATGGATACTGCTGGAAAGTGTGTAATAGTCACAGTATCTCATGAAGGTTAGAAAATTCAAAAGATCTATAAAAGACATTGCAGTATTGATATGTAATGTACTTGTGACTATGCATTTAGTTTTTACTTCATGTGGTATGTGTTATTGGAGCAAACTGGTAACACGTTGATGCTAATTTGGTGAAATAGCCTCGTCCTAGTTATGTGGTTCATTTATTGGATCAATAAATGCATATCTCAGCACCCACATCTGTGCAGCCATATTAAAAGTATACCTGTCTGTGACCCCAATGTTCTCATCTCAAAGAGGTGGTAGGGTAAGAATTGACTTTAATATAAAGTATCTACTCCTCTCCATTTATTTGTAATATAGTTACAACCAAAAGACAAAGCATTTTAAATACCAATAGTAGTATGAAAGTGGGAAACCCAGAATCTATTCAGAACTATCGCTTGTAACTTAAGTTGAATTCATACTGATTTTAAACAGAAGTGCAAATAGTGACGAGATAGGTCTCTAGTGTGGTTTAATGGGACTGCTAGACTAATTCAAATCTGTGGTGATACCATTGTAGTGAGATGCCATTGTTATACTTAATTTCTTCTCCCAAAAGACCAGGCAGGCTAGTGAGATGGCTGAAAAATATTGTGTGTTTCTCATTTCCTCTTAAACAGTCAGGAAACCAGGCTTATTGAGATATGTTGGCCTCGATGTGAAACACACCCAGGGCATTTAACTGTGACTGTTCTTATAGAACCAGTAGAATCCCAGCTATATCTAGTCTTGGGAAATGTGGCTGTTGAATTGACATAAGCTATTCTGTGATAGAAGGCAATCTATGGAAATAACACTACTGTGTTTTACTTCAATTTCTTGTGGCATACAAATGGAACAAGTTGAAGTGTAAGCTTTTAATCACACCCAGTGGAAATGAAAGACCTATTGTAGCCTCAATTTATAAATGCGTCAAAGATGCTGAAGGAAGTTGGGATATTGTAGAGAAGTTTTAATCAAGAAAAGATGACCCAGTGAAAATAACTGTAAATATTCAGCACACGATAATGTAATAACATTAATGCATACTCTGTTTTTATATGTAGTAGCACACATCTTTTCCTGCTGTAATTCCTGATTTCCATGTCCTATTATGTGGGTCTTCATAGAAAAAACCCTTCTCAGCTCTCGCACATTTCCTCTCCAAATAATGGCAGTAGATTTAATCTCGCAATGCAGTTGTTGCATGTGTCTTAAAAGGACACCAACTTAAAAACCACCCTTCTGTCTGAACATTTTTTTAACGACTCTTGTAACAAGTGACATAAGATTACTGAATCTGAAAGAGATCAGAGAAACGTTTTTCTCTCTTCCAGTTTGTTTATTTTGTGCACTTGACAGCACTTTGTATATAGGGAGTATCACTGTTTCCTCCATCAGCTAGTTAGTCCATTTCCCCTGCCTGCATAGGTTTTTCACACAGCAACATGGATGGGGGATGGAAGAAAAACTTCTTTTAAATCATAAAAAGTGACAGATCCACAAGATTTGTCAGGGAGGTGTAGGGCCTGAAACTACTTCATCATTTTTGTTGACTATATTTCTGATTCATGATATTTGTTTAATTGCTGTAGAATCAATTTTGGATGTGACTTATTATAAGTCAGATGAGATTAGTCATGCTTCTTTGGCTGTGTTCTGGTGTTTAACCTTTTTATTGTATCTCTTTTACAGCAAAAGGTTTTATTGATTGATACTTTTCACCAGTTGTATTGCTGCCTTTGCCTAACAAGCAGAACATATGAGGTGACTTCTTTTAGCAGGCTTGAAATGTTAGTACGTTTCTAAGGTTAACACATATAACATTGACAAGAAGCAAATTGTCCATAATAAAATCGTGATATATGATGTGGATAGGAAAAAAAATGTACTGTAACTGCAATCCTGTTCTTCTAGATAACCAGTGTCTTGGCTTCAAAGAAACCCTCAGTTCTTCTTACATTGGTAAGTCATATTTGTCATTCCTGGAGAATACTTATCCAGTTGCTCTTCAGTAAACAGATGAATTAATCTGAGATGTCTGCTCATTATGTATCCTTTTTGTCCCTTCTCCATCCCAGAGGCTAATGTCACCATTCTCAAGTTTGAGGCCAGCCATCTTCGTATAGTTGACTAGCCTTTCTCCTCTCTCCTCACATTCAGTCCCTTCTTCCCTGTGTCCTACTACCAAAACTCTTATCTATGTGGTAGTTTCACACTTAATTTACAGGAAACCCACTTTGATACCCACATCGCCTCCCTCCAGTCCATTCAAAATGCTGCAAAATCACATCCTGCTTTCCCATTGTTCTGACCACATCACTTGCATCTTTGAATCCTCCGACTGGCGCTTAGAGGAATTAAAGTACTGTTTTTCTGTATGAAGAGGCGGGGGCTCAGGGCAGATTTCCTTCAGTAGTATGAGGGTGGGATCAAGTTACTATCTAGATCCCACTTTAGATTACAACATAACATTCACACAACTCCAAGGTGGGAGGGTAGAGTTACAATGCTTTTCACCCCTCACCCACTTCTTCCCAGGGTAAAGTGTGATGGGGATTAGAGCTATCCTTTCCCCTTCTTCAACTTTCCAGTATTCTGTTGGGACTGGTACATGTGTCTGTCATTATTTGTCTATTTTTATGGAGGTTGAGCAACTCCCTTTCTGCTGGGTCTGTTTCACTCAAAACTTCCTACTTCTCTGAGCTGCTTTCCCTCCCTGAGCTCTGGAGGAATGCTGATCCAAAGAACATTCTTTGCTTAGTTCAGCAGAAATCCTGCACTTGTGCCTCTCCTCCATTGGTCTTGTTCCAAGCACAGAAAGGCAGTGCTGCTCTGTGTGATTCCCCACAAACCTAGACACGTCAGCAGCGCTACGTAGCAGCCAGAATGGTGTCTTTCATGCTTCTTGTGTGAATGGCAAGCTGTAGGAGAGAGGCACTCCAATGTATGGAACTTCTTAATACAGTTCTTATTCTACTCCCACCCATTACTGTCTTGTTTACAGGATGCACCTCTTTTGCCCTCTGCTCCCCCCTTCCCCCCCCCCCAAGAAAATTGCTACCAAGCTATTTTAGAAAAGAGAAGTTTAGGCCTGCTTTCCGAGGCAGCACGTGTCAACTGAGTTCCATCTGTCTCTTCAGTAATGAATAATTATTTATACACCTCTACCCTGATATAACACAAATTTGGATAAAACACGGTAAAGCAGCGCTCCAGGTGGGCGGGGCTGCGCGCATTGGCGGATCAAAGCAAGTTCGATATAACGCAGTTTCGCCTATAATGCGGTAAGATTTTTTTGGCTTCTGAGGACAGCGTTATATCGGGGTAGAGGTGTATGTGTCTAAATGTGAGCGTGTAACCTTGTTTTTACCTCTTACAGATTTTATGCAATCATTCAAATTATATTTACAAGTAAGCTTTCTAAAAGACCTTATGTAATGGGTTCTGTCAATGAATTTATTTTAAAATACTTGTCTTTAGCACACAATGATAGTTCTTTTCATCTTCCCCTCAAGCGTGGTGTTAATACTGATAGTGGAAACATCTCCAGGGAAGCTTCATTTGAAGGAATCAGCCAGTAAGTGACTATTGAGGTGGTTTTTATACATTAATTAAATTCTTGGATAAGTATTAATAATGTTATACTGATCTTATATTTCAAATTAAATCACCATGGTTTTTGCTCATGACAAATTATAAAATGTTAATACATAAGCAAGAGACTATATGAGCTACACATTCATTGAAATCCAGAGATTTGATTTGCACTTCTAATGACTTAAGGGTATGTCTACACAGGAATTAGCCATCCATGGTTAGCCTTTGCCAGGCGATTCAGGCCCACGGGCCTTGGGTTATGGGGCTGTTTCATTGCTGGGTTGACTTCTGGGCTCGGGCTGGAGCCTGAGCTTTGGACCCTTGGGCTCCAGCCCGAGCCCAGAAGTCTACACAGCAATGAAACAGCCCTGCAGCCCAAACCCTGTGAGCCTGAGTTGGCTGGCACAGGTGAGCCATGGGTGTCTAGTTCCTGTGTAGACAGATCCTTAATTTTCCATTTATTTGGTTGTTTGGAAATCTCTTTCAATCTGTGTTAGCAACAGCAAAGATATGTACATATGTTTCTTTTTAGATTACTTGTACATTAAAGAAAAACACTTAAATTCCTTGGCAGTGAATATTTGAATTTTACAATATGTGAAAAACAAACTTAAAATAACTTGTACTATCTGGCTACCATACTTTATCCTCTTATGTACAATACTTTGTCTGCTAAGGATTCTGGAATGTCCACTCTTCTAAAAGACACTGTGTAATATTTCTGCATAGAAGTGACCTTTGGAGGGCAATTCATACACTTTCAGATTTGATTCCTTTTAAAAAAAAAAGTTTGCTGCCAGTGAAAAAGTGCTCCTAGATGCAATTGTGTGAAATGGTAGTTAACAAGGATAACAACTGCTTATTTCCTAGAGCAATCCTACATGAGATAGGCTTATCCTATAATATGAAGAAGATGGTCTGAATTTTGAATCAAATGCAATAGTCTGCTATAAATTGTGATATCCTAAGATTTGATCATCATCCATTTGGCTGAAAAATGGGAAGGGGGGGACGAACACTGTCTGGAAGCCTATTAAAATTAATGCTTTCTCAGAGATAATGAGTGTGTGGCCTTTTTATGATCCCTGACACTAAGTCAGCCTGTTGTATTTTTCTCCATTCACCTTTCTGTCCACAGCAGATAACACAGTTACAGAGATGATAATACTGCATAGAATTTGCGGCTGTTGCCTGTAATTCTAGACCCTCATTTTGCCAGGTCACATGAGCACACTTTCTCTTGGGATAGCCTCTCCTCTGTGTCAGATAATGAGATTTGGAATCTGATTGCTTAATTACTTTTGTTCTCTTCTGTAACCTGACTGGAAACCTAACCAGTCTGTCACAATTAAGGACACTGGAAAAATGGGCACCAAAAATTAAAGATTCTGTAGCTTTCAGGATCTTTCTGTGGAAAATAATGTAGAATATGACACTATTTTTGAGACTTCTGCTCTTTCAGTTGTTACACCAGTGTTCTATTCTGATGTGTCTGTCTCCTATTGCTTTCTTAGGCATCTTTGACCCCAAATTATCACAGTACAACCAAAAAAAAAAAAAAAAAAAAAGGTGCTGCTCTTCTGTTCACTTCCTTGAAGTTTTAATCTGAAAACCTGTTTGGAGATCATGTTTATTTTAAATAACTTCTAGATCTTTTGTGTAGGAAACTTAAAAAAACTATAAATGTAACATATGTAATACAATACAAATATTTATTTGATGTGACCTATATTCCTCTATAGATTAATTCAAATAAATGTTATAGTAGCTGTGACGTAACATGATGGTCCAAATTGGGTTGTGACAGCTAAAGTTGGGAGAGAGTGATTTTTTTTTTTTTTTTTCCCTTCCAAACCTCTTGAAACTTACACCAAAATAGACAGGAGGTGTGGAGTGACCTCTCCACTGACTGTTCTGTACCTCATTTACTTTGAAGGCATTCAGCATGTTAAGATGCATCTATCTCATTTTTTTTTTAGAAATATGTCACTTTTAAGATACTGGATGGAAAAAAAAACACCAACAGTGCTTAAAAATCTCCAGTGTCTTCAACTGAGAAACAGCCAGCTAAAAGAGCCATGTCTCTTCTCTTACATGCCTATAAATCTATAAAGTAGCTGCACAATTTCTTAACCTTTGGTAGTATGGCTCTTTTATTGTTGAAGTACTCTAGACCTGAACTTCAGTATACTACTTTTTATAACTGTTTCTTCAATCGGCTCACCGATTTCTGAAGAAAGCAATTACAGTAGTAATTTTGGCCTTGTCTCTTGTTTTAATCCTATACAAGTACCTTCCTGTTAGAACTGTTGGAAATTTTCTGATAGAACGCTTTTCTATCAGAAAAGGCCAATTTGTTGAAAGTGAACAATTCATGGAAATTTCACTTTTGTTGACTCTTCAGATGAAAGTCACCCATTGGAAGCCTGCCTGGTTTCCTGCCAGTTCACTTGCCTGACTCCTCAGCAGCCTGCCATGGTTCTGGGGCAGCTCCACCATGCAGACTGCCCCAGAACTCGGAACCCCAGAGCTTGCAGATTTCTGGACCAGCTGCAACCTGGGGAACCAGCTAGTCTGGGAGCCTGGCAGATTTGGGGGTTCTCAGTATCTAGTTACCCAGCTCCTCAGAAGGAAGCCTGGAAACCCAGGGGACAATCAGTGTTTCTAGGCTCCCTGCTGCAGACCTGGAAGTCCTGGGACAGGCAACTAGGGTCTGTAGCTGCAGGGCAGTCCCACCATGTGGACTGCTAGAGGGTCAAGGGATCCTAGGGTTTCCAGATTTCTGGGGCAGCTGGTTCCCTGAGCTGCCTGGTTCCTGCAGCCTACTGAGCCACCTCCCCTGAGACTCAGGAAGCCCAGGGAATCCGCTGCTTTGGGAGCCTGGCAGCTCTGTGTCTAGTCTCCCAGTTCCAGAGCAGGGATCCTGGAAGGCCTGAGAGCCTCAACTCTGAGCGGGTTTCAGGGGTCCATAGCTGCAGGGCAGCTGGCCCTGGAGTCTGGAAGCCTTGGGTTTCCTGGGCCCAGGGGATTTTCCGTGAGAGGGCTGCCCTAGAGCTGTAGACCTTGGAAGTCCAGGCAGCTGCTGACTGAAATGGATATGATTCTTGTCAATGTCACAGATGCCCACCACTGAATAGCAACCTTGAGTGAAACTGACAAGAATCATACCCATTTCAGTCAGCAGCTGCCGGAGTCCTAAGGACTATATTTCATTTTGGAAACACTGTATGTAGGTATTTTAGAAATACACATTTTACAGATTTCCATTTTGTTGGAAATTTTGAAATACAGTATATTTTAATTGCAAATTGGAACAAAAACAAACATTAAAATGCTGAAATTTCCCATGATAAGGAAATTCTGAGTTTTGACCAACTCTGCTTCCTAGGCATTAGGCCTGTAATAGTATAAGCTGAGTGCTATAAACTATCATAACTCTCTTCCAAATTTGGTGATTTAGCAGAATATGTTCTTTAGCTTAACACTGCAGTTCTTTGTTAAATAGCTTCACAGGTATCTTCTGTAAACTTATTAAATCTGCATGATGGTAGACCCAAATAAAGTATGTGCAGCTCATTTGTTAACTATGTGAAAGGTAAAACAAGCATGGAGGGTTCCTTTAAGAAAACCTGCAGATATGACCTGCTGTCTTACTATACTATATACAAATCAATATATTAATTTAAGAAACACCCTAGATTTTAATCAGTTCTATTTAGGATGTATTGTAGGTCATCAGATAATATAACAGGAGGTTCTAATTCCTTACCACACTATCTTTCTTGCTATACCAATAGAATTATTTGTAGATGCCAGTAGTCTTATAAATATATATCCTGTCCTAAAATAATAGTAATATAAAAACTAGGGAAGAGGGGAGAAATCTGTTGCCACACTCATTTCTCTTTTATCTTAACTCTCAAAACAGTGACTCCTTGAGAATTTCCCTAACACATTCTGGGTGCACCTTGTCTTGTTCCTTATTAACTCCATTTATTTAATTATTTTGGCTGTATGAGCTAGATACACTAAATGCCTCATGTTTTCAGTTTTCTCCATGACACATTTTATTTTATTATTTTTTTATATGTGCTCATGGTCAACACACTTGGTGTTGGGTTTTTCGTCTGTTAGGTTACAAACTAAATCATTCTGTTTGGAAAGTTCACATATTCTTCACATAGAGCAAACGTCAGGGACTAAATTTTTACCAATCTTCAAACTAGCTTCTGACAGTCTTGTTTTCTAAACTGCATGTGTGTAAAAAATACATGTCCACTTGCTTTTGCCTAGGTTGGGTGTGTAAATCCAACATTTACATATGTAAATGGGATATTGGGCATGCATTTGCTTGTACACAGGTTAGAAAACAATTTTCCCCAACCTCCCTACCCCAATAAAA
Organism: Terrapene triunguis; assembly: GCF_002925995.2. NCBI lineage: Eukaryota > Metazoa > Chordata > Testudines > Emydidae > Terrapene > Terrapene triunguis. Next base: position 38,043,609 of record NW_020664481.1, on the reverse strand, counting down.
TAAAGTTTGCTCATGCAGATAGTATACATGCAATCTTGTGAGCACAAAATTAAGCTCCTTCCAATTTTAGCATTATGATGAAGTGTTACCAGATTTGCCCGTTACTTTGGGGTACGCTCATTTATTAGGATTACTCTTTTGGGGAGGGGGTTTCTGTAATTCTATCAATGTATTGCTTGTGTCACTTGTGTTTTCATATGGAGCTCTACTTTTCCCTTCTGCAAGTTCCCTCCCAGTGGAGCTATTCTGCCCTAGGTTCCACAGGGCTGGGTTCCTCCAGCCCCAGAATCAGATGAACGCACATGCGCGCACACACTCACAGAGCACATCTGAGCGGACTGGGTCAGTCAGCACTCCCAAGCTGACCCCTTATATGTCCATGGACTCAGCAGGCTCGGTCGAGCAGCACTTCCAACCTGCCACCCTCCTATGCCACAGGTTCAGCACGTCCCTATCCCCACTTTCATGTTACAATTGTTCTGGTAGTAACCCACATGATGAGCAAACCCCACAGGATTTTTGGCTGCTACTGGGATCTTTAGCTTAGGTAAGAGGAGCGTTGCTCCAGAGCAAATATGGAAGCCAAAACATAAAAGAGAGAGAGAGGGAAGCAACCAGCTTAACCATGAAAATTATTTATTAACAGGTAATAACCATACAAGGAAAGCCAAACAAACAAAACAGTTACAATATTAAATCTAGCTTAAATTTGATTACAAACATCAGGTTTAGAAAACTACACCTGATCACACAAGTCAGGGTTAGAAAGCTATACATAGAGCAGAAAGAAAAACAGAGAGAGAGAGAGAGAGTTGGGTTCCCACCACTCCGTGAAGCTTGAACCGGTTCGGGTTCCCATGTGGTGGTGGTAGCTGTGGGTCCGGAGTGCTGGAGACAGGGCCCCCAGCATGATCAGTCAGGAGATGATGAAGTCCCAGTGGAACTGATGCAGATTTTGGATCCAGGCATCAGAACATTTACTTGAGTGTGGGTAGGGTTTTTTGGTAGGGAAACAACAGTGGTTCAAGGGAGAACACTAGATTTTGTTTATGGGTAAACTGATGGCTCAAGGGAGTATACCAAAGTTGTTTTGTTTAGGCTAGATAATAGGAACTGATCATTCCTGGCTATGGGCGGTGTTCCTTCAAGGGAGCTCACAATGCAGTTAGGCAGCTTCAGTATTTTGGATACCAATGAAGGATTCATTACTAGAATTGGTCTGATAACTACTGAGCTGGGTGTGTGCAGGAGTGAGTTCATTAACATCTGAAGCAGAAATCCCCCATCATGCAGTGCTTCCCTGCTTTTCTGGTCCCAGAGTTCAGTGTGGTTCTTGCCTTGGAATCTGTTCTCCATTCTGTATGCTAATGGAGATGCCCCCCTGTCCCATCTCCGATGCAAATGAGGCTAGCGGAGTTGCCTTAATCCTATCACCCTTGTTTGGAGGGGTTTAGGTGTGTATCCCACTGCCTTTTCATTGCTTTTTGTAAGTCTTTCTTCTGATCGGTTTTGGTTCAAGCAGAGGCTGGGGGGTGGACCTTCGTGAGTCAGACAGGCTGAATACTGCACCCTGGTTCCCCAAGAACACAGGGCTGACAGGTAACAGAAGGTCCCTTATGAATACTTTGTTTCTGTGTATAATGAAAATCTTGTTGCTATGCTAAGTTACTTCAGGCCTGCTCTAATCCAGAGGCCAAAATAAGCAAACTTTCTACTAGAGCTGATCTTGTACTGTATGTTCTCCAAGGGTATGCAGACTCTGTACAATATGGGTGGAGTGATGTGTCTGAGATAGGAACTAGAGACCTCTTTCTATATGTATAATTTAACAAGTCTTAGACCTCAAAGCAATTCTTCTCAGGAATACCATGCACAGGCTGTTTTGAAGCAATGGGATTCCTTATCTGTCTGAGGTAATGAAAGGTTGCTTTCTGCTGCAGTGTGTATAGCTGTGTGGAGTTGCTACTACCGAGTAGTGCTCCAGACACATTCCATTACTATATTGAAGTAGGAATCTACCCCATTTGGCACATGGCTTGTATCCTTTTACTCTTTGCATAGTGTGTGTCCTGAGGCACTCAAGGGGCCTAAATAATTGTTTATCGCTAACTTTCCTGCTTATGGTAATTACATCCCCTGTTTACTTCAATAGGACAACATCTGTACCTTTTCAGTAGAGACTTCTAGCTATTTAGCAGGCAGGTCTCTCTGTTTGAGAGCTCCGATAAGCTCATTCTTCTACAACCATAGGCACTAAGATACTCTTTTTGCTTCTGATAGATGTGAGTAATGCTTTTCAGACTCTCTCTCTCTCCCTCATTCCTCCCCTCCCACCACCCCATATAGAAGATTATTCACTGATTTTTGTTGAATATGGTGGAGATCTACTGCATCTCGCCTCTTTTGACAGATTTATTGCCATCAGCTCTTAACACTTGGCATTGTGCTTTTCCCCTCTATCTCCCTAATTTGTAGTTGTATCTTCTCAAGAGGCTGTCAGTTCTGTCATTACAAGTTGCTTAATTTCTTTGACCATAATACAGTCTTGCTATTAAGTGCTGTTTACTAATTGAACTGTCTGAAAAATGAGCTTCCTAATGAAATCTGTTGTATTTGTAATCTCTTGCAACTGCAAAAAATATTTGTGCATTACTTTGATTTCTTTTGTAATAAACCTAAAACACCTTTAATTTTTTACCCAAGTTCTTATTTCTCCAACTCCTTGCTTTATTAAAATACTTGCCTGTATGTTTACATGAATTATGATGTCTTTAAATATGACTTGAGCTGTACTGTTTGACAGAACCTATACTCTCCCTCGCATAAATAGTATGCAGTCTTTTTAGCTCTTGCTATTCATAGGTTATCTAGACTTTCGGGGCTATTTATAAAGATGTATATTATTCCCATATTCTTGATTGTCTCAATATTTTACAGACCTGGTGAAGATGAATTTGCTTCTTGTTTTACTTAGTTCAATTTGTCTGTCTTCTCCTATGCTTGCTATGCTCCATGTTTTTTTGCTATGGATAATAGTAGAAATAATATCACTTCGTAAAGCAGTTGAATCTTGCTCTCTATTTTCAGGATATTCATCTGCTCCTGACAGAAGCTGCCTCTTACTTGCTCCAATAATGCTACTTCCTTGCCTCACTTTTTCAACCTTTGGAATGTCTCCTTGAACATTAATTATCTTAGCTATTTTATTAATTTCCCACTTCAGAGCAATTACCTTGTCTCCATTACGATCCCTGGGTTATTTCTACCTTGGCCGAAAGGCCAACCTTAGATTGCTTTTGTCCTGCCACTGATGAGCAAGTTCACTTTTATGTATCTGCAGAAATGAGCCTCTAATAATGATTCACATTATCATTTCCTGTAGTATAGCCATCACTTGTTCTCCTGTTTAACTTCAGACTGTATATTTTGAAGAACTAAAAAGCAGTTGGTATGTTAGCTGCAACTTGTAAAAGTACAGAATTGTTCATCTTTGTAAATATTTCTGTTCACTAATGAATATTGTGACACAGTTCCTCCTCTATCTTGGTGGGTCCTGCGCTTATTGGCGGATTTTCTTGCCTCAGAGATTCACCATGTGGGTTGGGGAACAGCCCAGAGACCTTCCCCTCTGGAAGAACCCACAGTCCAGGTCAATTGGGAGGTTTGGGGGGAACCCGGGCCCGCCCTCTACTCCGGGTTCCAGCCCAGGGCCCTGTGGACTGCAGCTGTCTATAGTGCCTCCTGTAATAGCTGCATGACAGCTACAACTCCCTGGGCTACTTCCCCATGGCCTCCTCCAAACACCTTCCTTAGTCTCACCACAGGACCTTCCTCCTGGTGTCTGATAACGCTTGTGCTCCTCAGTCCTCCAGCAGCACACCCTCTCACTCTCAGCTCCTTGCGCCTCTTGCTCCCAGCTCCTCACACTCGCACCACAAACTGAAGTGAGCTCCTTTTTAAAAACCCAAGTGCCCTGATTAGCCTGCCTTAATTGATTCTAGCAGCTTCTTCTTAATTGGCTCCAGGTGTCCTAATTAGCCTGCCTTAACTGGTTCTAGCAGGTTCCTGATTACTCTAGTGCAGCCCCTGCTCTGGTCACTCAGGGAACAGAAAACTACTCATCCAGTGACCAGTATATTTGCCCTCTACCAGACTCCTGTACCCCACTGGTCTGGGTCTGTCACAATACTCATGTGCAGTATTAATTGTTTACAGTAGGAGACTGCTTAGAAAACCTGGTTCCTTTTCATGCTTCTGAATCTTACTTGATTTTTGACCTTGGACAGGTAACATAGCCTCTGCCTGTTTTCCCATCTGTAAAATAGGCACAGTGATTTACCTGCCTCACATGACTGTAATGAAACATAATGCTTGTAAAATGCTTTCTTACCTTGAGTATAAGCACTATAAAATAATATACCTCGCACATCAGATTATGTGCATACAAACTACAGTATTGTGGTTTAACTTAAAAAGGCATTGAATTAATCTTTTTTACTTACAGGACACATTGAAGTGTGATTTTTTTTTTTAATTTTTTTTGTCTCAAAATTGTTTGATGTAAGAGATTCAGACATCTCCTTCAAAATTATTGGAATGTTTGGTACTTTCAGAATATCACCTGTTGGTCTGACAGAGCAAGACTGACCTTTAGATTACTCTGCAAGGTTCCTCTCTCTGATGCAGGCCTCGTACATTTTGGGGAAGGGTTTGACATTTCATAATAGGGAGGGAGGGAGAGAGATTTGGTCTTGTCTTTAATTGATACACTGACAAGTGTAAGATTTCTATAGTTTTTATCATACATGCATGAAGAGTTTCTGATTAGCATGTTTTGTACATAGGAAAAGCATTTCCAGTGGCTGCTTATTCAGGATATGTAGACTGACTTTTTGGAAATGCATGAAATTGCCATGTTTATTAAAGAACTGGGCACAAAATTAATTCTGTTTGAACATGCAGTTAAATATAATATATCTTAGTTTTGTGTTGATTAATTGGGGATATTAACACGTTACAGATTGTATAGCCATAGCAAAATGTCAGTTTTCCTTCTCCCTCCTGTCCATGTCAGATTTTTTAAGTGTTGTCAATTTGCAAATTGCAGTGAGATTTAGAATTGGATTGGTTTATATGATCCTCTTAGCAGAAGGACAGCTGGGGATTCATTTTTTAGAGTATAATTGTTTACTATCAAGCATAATCTAAATTTTTTAGAAGAATAAACAGGAATATTTATGTAATACTTTATATAAAATAATTTTGCTTCTCTGCTATTTGTGCATCCATGTTAATGACTACATGTTCTTCCCCTTAGGCTTATAACTTAACCAGTAACCTTTACAATGTAGCTTGTTCAGCTCCCTTATTGCTAATTAAAGTGAAGTATAATTTGAGTAATTAGTACAGGCGCCCTTGCAGTCATAAGTAGGGATAGCCTGCAGCCGTATTGCTTGTGTTGTGAACCTGTCAACATTCACAAAGGATTGAGCCAGGTCAGTTCTTAGCTGATAGATTCCCAACGATGAACTGTGTAGAATAGATGGTGCTGTTCCCTATGATTAAGTCAATGCCCCACCATTGTGTTCTAATTTGCTATCCTGTACTTAGCGCTGCAGATACCACAATGATCTCTTTCAGGTCATGTCTGCGCTTAAAACGCTGCATCAGTGTTGTAGCACTTTAATGAAGATGCTCTACACCGACGGGAGAGAGGTCTCCCGTTGGCGTAGTTAATCTGCCTCGCCAAGAGGCGATAGCTATGTTGGTGGGATAAGCTCTCTTGCCGCCATAGTGCTGTCTATACGGGGTGGGGGAGGGGAACAAGTGAGGGCGGTTTGGTTGGTATAACTATGTTGCTCAGGGGTGTGGATTTTTCACACCCCTGAGTGACGTAGTTATACCGATATAGGTCTGTAGTGTAGACCGGACCTCAGATGAGAGATAAAACTCAAGTCCTGACTATGACCACTGGTCCCTTATTCATGCCAAATTCATGTTATTTGGCTTTCCCTACATGCCTGCTGACCGCAGCTGGTATTTAGGTGCCATATCTTAGGCGGGTGCCTCAACGTAGTGCTCTGGAATAGGTACTCTTCTCTACAAAGATAGTTATTTCAACAAATCTATTCAGTCACTTATCTGCCTCTGGCCTTTTTCTTCTCTCAGTCCTAAGTAGCTCTTCTGAAAGAGGTTTATCTTTCTTTTTGTTTCATTCAGTCCTTTGCACTTGGCTGCCTTTTTTGAGTTTGATCTCTTGTTTGGTTGGTTTGAGTAATTTTGGATCCCTGTATCTTTTGTTAAAGTTACAAATTTAATAAGACAACCTCTGATTCACAGGAGAGACAGTATGTTGACTGACTAGATGTGTATTTTCATCTTTCCTCGGTGCTTGCCTTCCCTGTCCTTTATGGTCTCTTAACCTTTTCCCTCAGAAATTGTTTTTTTTTTCCCCTACTCATAATGCCATTGGCTGTTTTGTACTTGTCCATTAGAGAGACAAGGTGGGTGAAGTAATATTTTTTATTGGACCAACTTCTGTTGGTGAGAGAGACAAGCTGGGGCCAGACCTGAAGAAGATCTCTGTGTAGCTCAAAAGTTTGTCTCTTTCATGAACAGAAATTGATCCAATAAAAGATATTATTTCACCCACCTTGTCTCTCTAATATCCTGGGACCAACATGGCTACAACGCTACACTTGTCTATGTAAGTTTAAATAGAGCTGTTAGTGCAACTTTCTGCCTTTTTACAATATCTCCTTTTGCTATTTTTCTTCGTTAATCTGCTCTGAGTTTGCGTTTCATTTGTTGTGTTGATGTTGCTTATGTCATATGCAGCTTATATCCTTTCATGTCTTGTCTTGTTTCCTTTAATCTCTCTTTAGGGGCATGGTGGAATACTCTTCAGCCGGAGATGGAATTCAATCTTTTGTTCATTGAACCTCATTATATTAACTTTATTTCTTGTTCATCAGTTTTTCTCTATGTAGATTTGTGTTTAACTGGCTCTTGCATCCTATGATTACCTCTGTACAGAACTACTTTAACAGCAGTTATTGGGATAATGTTCAGATGTTGTTCTTGAAGAAAATAAAATGTTACTAGACTCTCTCATGTTTCCAAGTGACCAGTTGTTTTCCATAATGATGCAGAATGCTGAATTGTGGTTTTCATGTTGTGGGGGTGATCCACTGGTGTCTAAATGAAGACCCTTAATATTGAATACTGTGCAACATGTACTTGAATTTGTTGAAGTCTGCAATAAGTTGGCATTTTCTGTCTCATGCTCTTGAAGTAGGAACACAAAGCCACTGACCCTCCCATTTTTAGATTTTATAGGTTCATGAGCACATGTTGTAGAAATACTTTTGTTTATTGTATTCATAGATTGATAGGTTATTACTCTGCCATCTGAACCCCTAGACATTTAAATGTGACTTTGAACTAATCTCTTAAAAATTGGGTTTGTGCCTTTTTTGGTGCCTTATGATATATAAAGAAGGCCTGAAAGGCACATACACACTTTTTATTTATTTATGTTTAAATACTTCAGAAGTGTAAGGAACCTCCAATCTGTCTTCCCTAGCTTCACTGAAAGATCTATTGGAGTGGGACATCCTGGGGCATTTTCATTGTGAGCTCTCAAACTCTAATTGAAGAACTCATGGCACCGGATTGTCCTTTTAGTCAAAATGTTTATTAGTCATTGAAATGAAGTGTTAACAACAAAAACAAAGTTTTGAACAACCTAACTAAAAATCTCTTCTCCCTGCTTAATGTTTCAACCTTCGCTCTATTGGCTCTTGTAATATGAAATGACAACAACTGCTTCAGTTATCAGTCTTTGACATAAATGTCTAACGTAGGCAACAAAGGGAGCCCCTCCTTCCATGCTGTCTTGAGAGGTGGTTGTGGGGAATTGGAACCTTCACATTCCCTTTATGCATCATAGAGAAGCAAAAAGAGGACACATCCTTTTTTATTTTTTCTCTGTGCAGTTCACCTTTGACAAGTTTGTTTAATCTAAATATTTGATTTCCCCAAGATTTGAAACTGCTAAAGAACTTTAGGGATGAACATAAACATTCACCATTTTAATTTTATTCAAGTGTATTTGAGGGATAAAAATGGAAAATTATATTTTACCTATTTATAAAAAAAACTCACTCCTACATAGGGACAACTAGCATGTATGCCCTCTGAGCCTGATCTTGAAAATGCTTTAACTGGTTTAAATGTATACATATAATTAATCCCATGGACTTCAATGGGACTACTGACATGGGTAAAGATAAGCACATGCATTTGCAGGATTGGGAGCCTAAATACGTTTTTAAAAATTATGATGCAGTACATTATTTGATAAATAAAACTGTACTAGTTATCATGTGCTCAGATGAGACACTATATAAAATGCATTTTGGTATTGTGTTTAGAAAAATTCTGGCATCCACAATTCATAGTATTGCTAGTTTTTAATTCTGGTGTGTTGTTGTTGTTTTTTTGTTAGATTTAATGTGAACAATAAAATTCTTCATCCTGAAATTGCAGAATGGTAAGTAGTTTATAACCTTTCTTTTCCTAAGCCCTTTTTTGTAACTTGTTTATTTTATTACTTCTCCCAGCAGAATCTGGTAAATTCCTTATTGGATGTTTTACAGTAGAAATTCCAACAGAAGCCTCTCCCTTTACTGTTTGACAGTTTTTTACTCTTATGTTTCATGCTGGGAATGAAAATAACATGCAAAGATTCAGATTTTAGTTTGTTTTAAAAATCAACATTCTGTAACACCATAAGGAACAGAAAAGTTAAGTAACATTTAAAAGGAATAGGCATATTACAATGAATACCAAAGGAAGTATTAATTTAAAACTTGATATAAGGGGTGCCATTTTATAAATGTTTTTACTTCCTTTAGGATTTATTTTAATAGCATTAATTCTGATGAATTCTTTTGTTGTTCATATATATATCCTATGTAATTCTAGAGGAATTCCACAGTAATCTATTTATATATTAACACCAACCTAAGATAAACCAAATGATAAGATGCCACAGAATATTAATGTTAATATTTCTTAATTTGTTACAATATTAGTTACAACACTTTGTAATATATGTAAGTTATATTAATATACTATTTTGTCTTAGAAAGCTTTTGCGTTTTGATACCCACGATTCCTCCATTTTAACAGTATCATGAACATTGTCCTAACAACCATTTTATAACTAAGGTTTTCTGTTTTTTCATTTAGCAAATTAACTGAAGAGACAGCAGAGTGGATTTTTGCTAATTAAATTGTTTTTTAACTAAGCATTTTAAATGTATTATTCTGGAGCTGAGAAAACAAAACCTTACTTATGACAGATAAGCTACTTGTTTTTCAGAACCTTTGAAAAATAAACAGGAAAAATACATACTGCATCCTAGTATTGCAGCTTGATATATTACAGGCTACTATACATTACTATTATTAATAACTTGTGTTAATAATAAACATTACTCTAGTATTAGTAATCTTCTGTACAGTAGTCCATGTACTGAAAAGAAGTGTAAAGTTGAAATTTGTCTTGAAGGCACCTGATCATTAACATATCAGAGTAATGGAAGCTTAATAAGCCAGATTCTTTGTTCTGCTGCATATCTGTTTCACTACTTTGGTGGTGTAATAATGTCTTAAAAGAAAAAAAGGAACAAGTTTTAGATAAAATAAAGCTGTCTTAGAGTCATCAGTATGAGATGGAGATGTGCAGGAGCTGAGTTTCTCTTCTGCAGTTCCTGCACCACTTAGGAGAGGGAAAGTCTCTTAGTGCAGAAACCTGTGCCGGCTGCATAAACATTTAGAGTATGGACTTTTATATTTTTATATTTATATTTATATTTATATTTTATATATCTATCTATCTATATATCTATCTATATCTATATATATATATATATATATATATATACACACACAGAAGAAGGAAGTTCCCATGAAGAAACTTGAATAATTTAGAGTTAAGGTTTCTGAATTAGGTGCTTGATCCTGCAAGGTGCAATGCTCTCTGTGAAGTACATAGAACACATGGATAGTCACACTGAAATCAATGGAGCTACTCAAATACTGAAAATTAAACATAAACTTAAGTGCCTTGTCAGGATATAGACCCGTTCAGTGTATTTATCACTAATAGTTATGGCCCAAGATATATGGATTAATTAAGTTAAAGTTGAAAGAGTTTGTTATACATTTCAAGAAACTTTTTATAAGTTGTTGCTTTTAATTTCCCCCCTAATTTTTCTGGTATTTAAAGAAAGCTACAATCCATCCCCTGTTCCCCTTATCAAACTAGCATCTTGTTTAAAAAAAATTAAAAAGTTAAGTGTTGCCCCAGAGTGGAGTTGAATCCATGAGTACTATATGAACTAGCATTGTCCTAATCCCTGGTTTCGCATTGGTATATTGATCTGGGGTTGAACATGGAGATTCAGGTAGTAACTGTTATACCCAGATTAGAGCAAACTGACTGGCTCCCATTATGCTAGTGTGACAGATATTGCAATCCCCTGTAATATTGTTGGGGACCCTATTTTATTAAGTTTATGTATCATAGTGGGCCAAGGACTGTATGCAACTCCAGAGGGGAGGGTTACCACAACTCTTCCAGGAACCCAAAATAGTAGGGGGTGATTAAGGTGAATCACTTAGGTTGCGAACATCTCCATAGTGATACCACCCCCTGAGGAGGCTTGCATATACTGGTTCAAACTGGGTTTTCCAGAGACCAACAGACCAAAAGAGGGCTTTTGATATAAAAAGGCTGGGTTTAAATTTTCTCCTCCAGCAAATGGACAGGACCTTCAGTCAAAGGGGGGCCCCAACCTTGTGAAAGGGTTGGAAAGACTTTGGCCCACTAGGACCCCATAAAACTGATGGATGACTCCAGGTATATTTAAAGATGTGTTTAAATCTGTTTATTGTTTTTATTATGTTTCATCTGTAATGTTTTTTCCTTAAGAATAAATGTGCTTGTTTAGAAAGAGCTGTATGGTCATTTGTAACTACTGGCAATACACTGTTCATAGCCCTCTGAGAGAGAGCCTTTAGCCAGACGGATTTAATGGGGATATCACAGTGTAAACTGTGCAGACTTAAGGACTCAGAAGGACAATGAGCAGGTGATTTCAGGCAACCTGACTGGGCATTCCCGGAGTGGGCAACAGAGGAGAGGATATAGGTGCAGTTTCTCTGAAACTTTGACAGCTAGCACTTCGAAACACAAATGTCACAGACTGTTTGCATGTGAGGCAGTCAGGGTTGGTAATACAGTACTGCAGTATTCCTTATATGAAGCAAGATTACTTAAAGCATTTTGAATGGGTACTTAGATAAGTCTACTATTAAACTCCTTTTCCATTTTCTTGTCCATACAAATCTTGAGATTCAAAGATAATTTATGGGGCGAGATAATTCATTTAGCAGTTCAGATAACCTTGACAGGTACTCCGTTAGCATGACTGGAAGTTTAGAATAGAGTTGCTGAATATGTTTAGATAATGCTATGTTTTACATGTGGTTACTTTCTATTGCATAAATTTTCTGATCCAGATGTCCTTTTAAATAATGCTCCACCAGTGATTTGTTCATCTTAATGGGTGCAAAATTATGGAGGTGCTCTTGTAGCTCCTTAGTTAACGTTGCATTGTGATTTCCACTTCAAGCAGAGGCTAAATCCTTCAAAAATATATATGTCTTGCAGAAGCATTCAAAGTATCTCTGTTGCAACAAGATTGAGATCCTTGGATTTGGGGCATTGCACATGGGAGAGGAGGAAATCACTTAAAGGAGCCTTCTAAAAATGGCCACCTTTGGACATTTACAGGAAGGAGTCTCATGATTCTGTGGGTCCCTGTCACTAAAGAATGCCAACAGGTGGCTGTCTGAAAAAAAAAAACCCCTTCTGAGACTCCCAACTCAACAGCATCACATTTTTTAAAAGAACATTATTGCAATAGTATAAATCAAAGGGTATTTATTTTCCACCATGGATGGTACTGGAATTTTTTTGTTGGGAACTTCCAGTCCCTTATGCTAGATTATGATACTCCAAAAACAGCATTTAGGGGTCCTGTGATATGATCCACTGCCTACAGAGGGTCAAATACAGAAAGGAAGGAAGAGTGAGCAGATAAATGGTGGGCCTCAGGGACTGAAATTAAATGGTTGATGCTGGGAGATCAGCTGATGATAGCCATCTGTGCTTCCATTCAGGCGTCCATGAAAGTAATGCTCCCTTAACACCACTGCCCCAGTGTGACCCACTCCCTTGCAGAGTCCTGTTCTGGCAGAGATGAGAAGTAGGACTCTCTGCAACCAAGAACATGATCTTTGAGTAACCTGACAAGCTGGCTTAGCAGCAGAGATCAGGGCTACATTTCTGACCTCCCTGCAGGAGGTACTCTCTCACTTTACTCGCCTGCTTCTTCTGACTATTTGTTACAAGTAAGAGGCAAGAAAAGGGGGACATCTCTAGTTGCAGGTGGATTGAGTGGAGCTACAAACCCTACTCCTGAGCCAGCTTGTCCGTCTGATGAAGACCCTGCTCTGGGTTGCAGGGGATACTGTGCTGAAGGAAATCAGCTTTCACTGACGCGAAGCTTAGCCTTATCAGTGAGTTCTCAGGATACTGGAGAAATAGGACAGCGGCACTCTGGAGGGCTTCAAGTAGTGTCTGGGCATATCCCAGACCCCTTCATCTCAGGGCCTCCATCCCACCCAGATACTCGATGTTCCCCTGTATCTCTGCTCACCTTCCCTGTTTTGGGAATTGGTATGTATCCCTTAGGGGAGTTAAGGGATAGAGGGACTTGAGGCTACAGTATGTGCAGGTGGGAGAGTCAAGGTGGATGGGGGATGTGAGGTAGAAGTGTAGGGGAGGAAATCAGAAGGAAAGTATGAATTGAATTTGAAGAGGTTGGTGGAACTAGCAGTGGTGCAGAAAGAATCTCCTTCCTATATTGTACTTGTATGCTAGAGAAGAACTCTGGGCCTCGTTCTTTCCCAATTTAAAAAATAGCACTTGGTATGCTTTCTCAGGGCACATAGCTCTTCAGAAAATGACAGCTACAGCAGAAGAGTTCAGGTTTTCTGTCCCCGTGTAATTGAGAGGAATTTGTAAAGGTTGGTGTGTTCTTCATAACTTGGAAGTGTCAAGCAAGTGTTTTTTTGGGGGGGTAAGGAGCCTAGATGTTTGGGTGATATGGCATATGCACTAAGACTACCTTAATTAATGGTTTCCTTGGCTTTTTCAGTTTGTATCTAAGCAACATTAGCTGAAAAGCAATACATTTTTGGAATGAGGAATATATTTTTTTTAGAATATCGAATAGTTTGGGTCATTTTGTATACTACATTTCATGACAGGGATGCACAAAAAGTCTTCTCCTTAAAGTTGAATTGATTAATTTGAGTTGTATTTTTCCATTGACACATTTATTCTTTCACATTTTAGCAAAAGCTATAGCATTTTGTTTTCCATTATATTTGTTGGCGAAATCCCATTTTGTCATAATTGGCAACTAAAGGTTAAATGACTGAGCCTTCTGAAGCAACAATAAATGTGATCTAGAGTCTCCCACTGTCCTCCAACACCCTGCTGGGACAAAGGTTCAGTACTGACAAGAGTGTATGCTAAATTATGGGTCTGATGTCCCCCACACTCTATAAGCCTCTGTTTTCAAAGTTTTCTAATTAAACTGCTTTATCATGCAGTTTAAAAGATGAAACATATAAAAAGAACTTGACCGGAAAACTGAATTTTTTTGCAGTTATTGCAGAAGTTTTTTGTTTTAGATTATTTACATATCCAATACAATTTAAAACATACATTTAAGTGCTTTATTTAAAAGGTCAGTTAAAAAATATAAAACACATATGCTGGATATGTAGTATATTTTAAATATTGAAGTCGCCCGCCCCCTCCTCCTCCCCCCCGGGAAAAACACAACACAGACACTGAACCAGTTTGACTTCGTATGTCAGTCAGAATGAAGTTTTCCTACAATTGCACAATGGGCTATTGTCAGTCTATAGTCCCAGTGTCTGTCTACCATAATGCTGATCGCCACATCAGTCATTTTATTGAAATAGAAATAAAGTAATTGCAATGAAAAGTTGTCACTGGATAAATGTGTCCCAGTTGGAACATGACTAAAAGCCATCCTTTTGCCTTGGCATTTATCTGACAGAAGCAGCTCATTACTCATAGTCACTGTTCTATTTCATTGCTTTTGCTTCTTTAATTGAATAGAATCAAGCAATAAAATTCCAATTGTTATATAATGTTTTCAATAATTTTGGTATTTTAATAACATGTAGTATATCTTAGAGGGGTTATCTGAACAGTGGGCAAGAAGCATTTAGCAGTGTCTGAACATTTTGTTTATATATGCTGTATTTCACTAGCAACTTTAGGAATGATGAACTTGAGTGTTTGTGGTCAGTTTCATGTCTTCTGTGCTTTCTGTATATTTTGAGGGACAGCTGCAACTTTTTTTCTTTTGTTTGAGTGGATCCTGCTACAAATGAGAAAATTGCTATGTAGCTAACTTTGCCACGTTTTAAAACTGGGCAGGAGTTTTGTGAGTGCATTTATATGTATATTTCATGTTTTCATTATTTCTATAGAAAACTTGTAATACTTTGATCAGTTAGTGCTTGGTCTGTAAAGTTATGCTTAAGATCTCAAAGATCATTTTGTGTTCATTATACAACGTATAACTTGTCCATTTAAAATCTTTGGGTAACTAAAAATAAATTGTATTGTTGGATAATTTACCAATAAGGCAAGTGGGCATAGGAAATCCTGTAATTTTAGCACTTTTACACCATAGGCATATAGTTTAAGGATAGGTTCAGGCTGTGCAGAAGTGAATTAGCAATCAGGGAATGGGTATGAATCATAGGATTTTGGAATTGCAGGATGTAGGCAATACAGAGCCTTTGTTGAAAGAAAGAAAGAAAGCGACTAAGAAAATGCAGAAGGAGGTTGTTTAATAATATTCAGTTACTGTTTTTGTGAAAACAGTAAAAGGATTACTTTGTTTGATAGTTTAAAACAGATAGTAGATCAGATTATTCTTCTTCGAGTGCTTCCTCATGTCAATTCTATTCTAGGTGTGTGCATGCCCACATGCACAATCGTTGAAGATTTTTGCCTAGTAGTATCCGTAGGGTTGGCTGTGGCACCCCGTTGAGTGTTGCGCTCATGCCCTGGTATATTAAGCGCCACCGGCCCTATGCCTCTCAGTTCCTTCTTATCACCCATGACAGTTGGTCAGAGTGCCTTGTCTTGCATTGCAAGAGTGTTAGTGGTTCTTTACAACCCATTGTCTATCTTCTTTGTATATTGTTTGTAGGTACTTAGTTAGCCATTGTGTTAAGTGTTAGGTTTGTTTGGTAGTTAGAGTCCCAACTGGGACTTCACCCTGGAGCAGGGCATGCCCCATTCCCCCAGCTTCAAACCATGCTCGTTATGCAACAGGGCTTTTCTCCAAGCTCACGGACGCAAGGCTCCATGGCCTTAAAGACTCCCGTGCCACCCTCCATTCCTTGGGCCTTCATACCCCTGAGCTGTTCTGTCTTCCGCCTCCCCAGTTTAGGTCCTGGGGGGACTCCCTGGCTGAGTACCTAGAGGAAAAAGGACAGACTAGGAGTTTAAGAGTTGACACCGGTCGTCTTCCCATTCATCTGCTCAGCCTGACACTTCCAGTAACCAAGGAAGCCAGAAACAGGCATTTTGAGAGTACGCTCGAGGACGGCGCCGTCATATCCCAGTATCTACCCTCCTACTCTTTCCTCAACCACCTGTGCCCCTTCCAGTCGGCCTGGTCATGGCTGACCTTGGACCATTGGGTGCTCAACATAATATCTTCAGGTTACACTGTGCAGTTCGTGGCTGACCCTCCCTCCCGTCTTCCTTCCCTGTCACTCTTCAGGGACCCTTCTTACAAGAACCTTCTGCACCTGGGGGCAAAGGAGGAGGTCCCTGAAGACATGAAAGGGAAAGGTTTCTACTCCTACTTTCTACTTCCAAAAGCAAAAGGGGGCCTCAGACCCATTCTGGACCTGTCACCTCAACAAGTATCTCAAGAAGTTGAAGTTTCACATGGTTTCCCTGGCGTCCATCATCCGCTCCCTGGATCCGGGAGACTGGTTTGCTGCCCTCGACCTGAAGGACGCATATTTCCATATTTTCCCAAGACACAGACGCTTCCTCCATTTTTGTTTGGCCAGTGCCATTTCCAGTTCACTGTGCTGCCCTTCGGTCTCTTGTCAGCCCTGAGAGTGTTCACAAAGTGCATAAAGCCAGTGGCCGCTTACCTGAGGCATTGAGGTGTTCAAATTTACCCATACCTCAATGACTGGCTAATAAATGGCTGGTCCCGGGATCGGGTGTGTTGTCGTCTTGATCTGGTTTGCTCCACCTGCCACAACC
The DNA here is from genome assembly GCF_002925995.2 of Terrapene triunguis. Taxonomy (NCBI): domain Eukaryota; kingdom Metazoa; phylum Chordata; order Testudines; family Emydidae; genus Terrapene; species Terrapene triunguis. The sequence goes on along the minus strand of NW_020664481.1, from coordinate 38,027,129 downwards.
TGGGGCTATTAATAAATGAGAAAAAGTCAACCTTAGTTCCAGCGCAGTGCATAGAGTTCATTGGAGTGGTCCTTGATTTTACTCGGGCCAGAGCCTTCCTCTCCGAGGCCTGGTTACGAGCCATGGCGGACCTGATCTCGTACATTTAAGTCCACTCTCTCACCACCGCTCACACTTGCCTGCAGTTGTTGGGCCACGTGGCAGCCTGCACTTACGTGGTCTGGCACGTGCAGCTCCACCTCAGGCCCCTGAAGGCGTGGCTAGCATCAGTCTACATCCCCAATAGAGAGATCATGGACCATGTAGTCAGGGTCCCGGACCACATACTGTCATCACTCGCACAGTGGCAGAATCTTCCATCGGTGTTGAAGGGAATTCCCTTCATGGCTCCATCCCCATCGGTGACCCACATCTTTGATGCCTTGGACCTGGGGTGGGGAGCCTACCTGGGTGATCTCAGCATGCAAGGTCATTGGTCTAGTCACGATCGCTCCTTACACATTAATGTCAGGGAGCTCAGAGCAGTTCACTTGGCCTGCCAAGCCTTCCTACCTCACATAAAAAGCAGGGTGGTTCAGGTCCTGACGGACAGTACAGCAGCTATATTCTATATCAACAAGCAAGGTGGAGCCAGATCATCTGCCCTTTTGCCAAGAAGCCCTCGGGCTTTGGGGCTTCTGTGTACAACACAACATCCATGTCATAGCTGCACACCTCCCCGGGGCCAGGAACACTTTGGCAGATCGCCTCAGCAGGACCTTCTTGTCTCATCATGAGTGGTCCCTCCATTCAGAAGTGTTTAGCCTTGTCTTCCAGAGATGGGGGACTCCCCGGGAGGATCTGTTCACTTCCAGGCAGAACAGGAAGTGCCATGTTTTCTGCTAGATTCAGGGGATTGACAGAGGCTCACTGTCAGATGCTTTTCTGCTCCTGTGGTTGGGGGCTCTGATGTACGTCTTCCCTCCAGTGCTGTTAATTCAGAGTCCTCATGAAGATCAAGCAGGACAGGGCGAAGATGATCCTCATAGCACTGGCTCGTCCACGCTAGCACTGGTTCGGCACGCTGCTAGACCTCTCAGTGGCTCTTCTGTTCCAGCTACTGCTCCAGCTGGACCTGCATGGTCCCAAAACCATGGTAGTCTTCTGCATCCGAACCTGACGGTGCTACACCTGGCAGCTTGGATGCTGCATGGTTAAATGCGGAGGAGCAGGAGTGCTCAGCTGGTGTCCAACAGGTCCTGTTGGGCAGCAGAAAAAGCCCTCCACCAGAGTAACTTACCTGGCCAAATGGAAGCGGTTTGCTTGTTGGTCCTCAGATAAAGGCATTTGGCCCAAGCAGGTCTCGCTACAATTAATTCTGGACTACCTTCTGCATCTCAAGCTCCACAGCCTGTCCTTTTCAACTGTTAAGGTCCACTTTGCCACTATCTGAGCTTTCCATTCAGCACTCGTGGGTAGGTTGATTTTTGCTCAGTACATGACTGCCAGGTTCCTCAAGGGCCTCGAGCGCCTCTACATGCAAGTCAGGGACCCCGTCCCGCTGTGGGACCTGAATCTTGTGCTGTCACAGCTCACAGGACCGTCCCTTTGAGCCTCTGGCTTCCTGTTCTCTCCTCCTCCTTTCCTGGAAGGTCACGTTCTTGGTTTCAATAACATCTCTGAGTCTCTGAGATTAGGGTGCTTACCTCAGAACATCTCTTTACGGTCTTTTACAAAGACAAGGTCTAGCTGTGACCACACCCGGCTTTCTTGCCTAAGGTGATCTCACAGTTTCATACGGGCTAGGACATTTACTTACCTGTCTTTTTTCCAAAGCCGCATAATTGAAGGAGGAGCATAGGTTGCATTTCCTAGACGTCAGGAGGGTGCTAACCTTCTACATTGAAAGAACCAAGCCATTCTGCAAGTCAACGCAATTGTTTGTCATGGTGGCCAACAGGATAGAAGGTCATCCAGTGTCCGCTCAAAGAATTTCTTCTTGGACACTACCTGTATTCGCTGCTGCTACAATCAGGCAAAGGTGCCCCCTCCAGCATTCGTAACCGCCCAGTCAACCAGAGCGTAAGCCTCGGGCAGCTTTCCTACCCCAAGAGCCTATCCAGGACATCTGTAGGGCAGCCACCTGATCGTCCGTCCACACATTCATGTCCCATTACACACTTACCCAGCAGGCCTGGGATGATGCTGGCTTCAGTAGATCAGTGCTGCAAGCCACAAGACCTTGAATTCTGAGCTCACTTCTGAGGATACTGCTTGTGAGTCACCTAGAATGAGTAAGCACTAAAAGAAGAAAAAATGGTTACCTACCTTTTCATAATTGTTCTTCAAGATGTGTTCTCATGTCCATTCCATTATCTGCCCTCCTGCCCCTTCTGTCGGAGTTGCTGGCAAGAAGGAACTGAGAGGGCGTAGGACCAGCAGTGCCTAATATATGCAGCACTCAAGGGGGCGCCACAGCCCACCCTACGGATACCGCTAAGGCAAAAATCTCCAATGACTATGCACGGAGCACACACACCTAGAATGGAATGAACATGAGCAACACATCTCGAAGAACAACAGTTATGAAAAGGTAGGTAACAATTTTTTACTCTGTTTTTCTTACTCAGCTTTTTTTTCCATTGCTTTAATGAAAAGATTTCCATAGCATAGTAGTTTGCATTAATTAATTCTTCTAACAGAATAATTATTATAAAATAAATTGTAACCTTAAATTCATAAAACCCAGTAAATTTGGATTTAGGGTTGTCCCAGATCTTTAATGCAGCTCCTTAGCACACCACTGGATATGGGAATTTTTATTGCAAGATTACATAGTCTCTTACAATTATGGACTAATTTTTGAAGATACAATAAACTGTGTATGAAATATTTATATCAGATAATGCACGTAAATAGGTTTGAAGAGTTAGAGTTTATATTTTCCTTGAAGTTCTTAACACTTATTTGAACTGAATCCTAGAGAGAGAACTTAACGGACATAAATATAACAACAACTGTGGAAAAAGTGGCTTTTGAAAATTAAATGTATAAAGTAACAGCAGAATTTTGAAAGGATCAAGGCAACTCAGTTCTGTGTGATTTTGTTGCTTATCTAGATATATAGGCCAGTTGTAAATTGGTAGCACTTGCCCAAAATGCAAGACTTAAGATGAAGTGAACAAAGAGTGAGTTGTGCACACAGTTCAAAAAGATTTAGATCTTCCATGGAAAGCAGCTAAGAGATTGACAAATGGATTTACATTAAATATAAATAGGACTGATATCTTGCTTTCATTTTTTACCCATATAGTTACTTCCCAAGGGACCCAGATCACTCGTACATTTTTGCATATACACACAGAAGCAAATAAGTTAGAAAACAGGATGTTTATATGTCTCTGGAGACCAGAATACACCATCTAAGGAATTCACAATTAAGTTATACCGTAGCCATGCTAATGACTTGTTTGGATCATTTCATTAATAGAGAGTAGGTTTTTGGTATGTTGGGCATGACCATTTTGAAATTTAGCCAGTTAAAATTAGTTTCATGCACCAAAGTGTTTCTATTTTAAAATTTTTCTCTCCCCTGTTGCTGTGTGAAAGACCCACAAAGAGGAGAAACTGCCTATGCAGAAAGTGCATATAAAAGCACAAAGTATACGTATGAGTGAATAGGGGAGATAGGAAAAACAAATCTTTTTCTATTCTAGTTTTAGTAATCATAGGTTACATCTAACAATAGCTTTATTTTTTAAAAAAATCATACAAGTGTGTGGATATTTTTAATTGACTGCATTCAGTAATTTAGCTGTTAATCTGAGGCTCAGTTTACATACCAACTATGTATATTCTGCATTTGCATTAGCTTGAGCCAGTAAACAATTTTTTTCCATTCAAATATTAATGAAAGTATGCATATTTGGCCACAAGCTATTTTTAATAGGATGCTTAAGTCCATATTAGTACACAAATACAGTATTTTCTTCTCCTTACTAGGGAGAATTATCTTAAAAAGTATAAATATTAATTATTGAAAATAGTAGGACTTTCACCATTTGGCTTGTCTTGCAATGTGAAACTCACTGCTCTTTACAGAAATCCAGAGAAACTGGACTTCGTGCAGGGAAATGATGAGGGGCTTGGAGGAAGAGAAAGGGATATCCTGCATCCAAAGCCCACAAAGCAGGCTGAAGCCCCTCCATGGTTGCTACCCTAATCTGCTGGCTGGAATATAGTCAGCTGTCCTTCTGCACTCTGTACCTGGAGATTTTGAGCCATGTAATCATAAATTCAATAGCCCAACAACCCCATCCGAGGAAGTCTTCTCGGGTCTGATTCAGATCACCACTACTACCACCACCACCACTGTGGCTTGGAGTGCAGCGGTTTCTGGGCAGTTGGACTGCCTGCAGCCTCCCCTCATGGCAAGAACTTGTGTAGCAACACTTCACTTGTGTAGTGCAGAGGGCCTTTTGATGGCCCTTCAAGTGAATGGATATTTCCTATAGAGTTGCAATGTTTAAATACCTAGAAACAAGGGTGGTAAATGCTACAGAAATGCCTATAAATAAAACTAATACTAAATAGGATCTCCTTTATGCAAAAGACAACATAAAAGTTATTGTGTAAAGCAGAACACAAAGTTTTAGATAAATGTCTTGACAATAAAGCTTTGTGATCTATTGAGGTAGAGTGGGTTTTAGTCCATACTGTTTGCATATGCAGTTGAGCAGTTAGTAATTTGTCAGGAGCTGATCTCAGTAGGGATTAGACATTAAACTATGAAATAAACTATTTGTGAGGCACCTACAGATTACATATACTGTATATTGAAAGCAATAAAAAGGCAGATCAAACAGGTCTTAAATTGTCCTACTAGCACCTTTGGTATTCCAAAGAACACTATCAGAAATCTATAAACTGGTACTGCCTCAATCTAACAAGAATATAGTTAAGCTGCTATTCCATGTGTCTTCTCCAAAATAGAGCAATTTATCTCCTTACCTGTGGTTGGAATGGGAGAATCTTATACCATTCTGAATTCTTCTCTGGTTTTTCATCCATTCTAAAACACAATTTTTGAATGGTTTATTCCAGTAGTAAAATTCTCATTGTGCTTAATAATTATTTTGTGTTATTTCCTAAGTTGTCAAGAAAAATCTAACCTATTTCCCCTTTACCATGTTTCTGTTTATAATAGAATTTCAGTCTGTGTCAGCAGTTTTATGAAGGTGCCTTGATTGTCACCAGTAAATATTATTTTTGAATGAAATGCACTATGTCCCGCCATCTCAAATAATTCTTGACTTGCAGTCAAGTCTATGGAGAACTTCTCCTGTCACACACACATTGTTGGATGAATAAACAATTTCTGAATTTCATTAAAGCAAACCATGGGAACACAAATATTTAGGCTTGGCAGAATTATTATTTTTTTAATAATTTTGACAGATAAGACTATAATCTTTAAACATTTTTATCGACTTAAATTTTCACAGTTTTGGATAATTATTGGGGAGCAGGCAAGTATTTAATGACAGCAGACATTAAGATTTAAAAAGTTAAAGCTTTATAACTCTTAAAACAGATATTGTCAACATATAAAATACACAAATTAAATATTCTTAAATCAATAAATCATACCTATTTTGAAATATATTTTCGTTGGTTTGTGTGTGTATGATAAAACTGACATTTACAGACATTTATTGATTAAAAATCTAACACTTCCAAGCCTACAAATGTAGATCCGGTTATTCCAAAATAGCATAAACATAGCAAGGTTAAAATAAAAAAGGTAAATGTGGATGACAATTTCAGTACATGGCTGAATTATGATAATTTACAATCAATGCACATGCTTAAGTTTAAATTTGAAAACAAAATTTAAACATCTCCACAAAACTCAATAGCTGTAGTTCTAATATGGGCAGTGCTCTCTGCTTTGACAGTATAAAAAAGGCACTTTAAGGTTGCTTTTGAGATGGACATATGAATGGTATGAAAACATGAAATCCTTAATGTGTAAAAAAAGAATGCAATTTTAATGGAAGAATACGCAATTATCTGCACAGTGTAGATCATATCAAAGTTACTTTTTCTTACTTGAAACATGCAATAAAAAGCACCATAGACTTAATTAAAAGTATATTTTTAACTAATCTCAAGGATTTTGAGTATTGAGACTCATAAGTGTATACACATACATTATTCTATACCTGAGTATTGCTTGGAAACAAGAATTCTGTCAGGAAACAAATACGTGAAGAGAATGAGTAGAGTAGCCTTAATTACTCTTTCCTTTTGTTTTTGGAATCTCATATACTCTTTTATATCAAATGACCGTCCTGTTTGTTTTTTCTTTGATGCACTGAAAATAGAAAGGAGTCTGGGTTGTGCTGCATACAAGCACTTGGAGCCATGGGAAATTCCATAATGTAAAACAGTTTTGTATTGTGTTAAAAATAAATCCGGTGTAGAAATGTTCTGTTTGAAATAGTGTTTGACCCATGACTAAGCGAAAAGCAATGCATTTTTGTAGTTAATGTACACTATATCAGATTTAGAAAATGTTGATTGGGCAAAATTTATGCTCGATATTATTAAAATAATGCAAGTATGTTAAAATGCATGTGACTGCCTTTGCAAGCTTGCTGTGTTAATGGCAAATTAATGCCAACAAAACATTTTCATCTAAAAATGTTCCTTATCTCCTGTTACTTATAATATCTTTTCACTTTAGAAGCATATTTGGTCTAATTCTACCATAGGTTTACATATTATTTCCCTTGATTATTTTTTGTTTTATTCTGTTAAGTTAGTCTGCTGATTTGCATGAAAAATGACTAACCTAACCTCATTCCTTGTATTCTTTTCTTTGAAGTCGTGTGATTAAGACAGACATGGAGTTGGAAGTTCTGCGGTACACCAATAAAATATCCAGTGAAGCTCATAAAGAGGTAATGGATCCTTTACTGTTAATAATTTTTGCTCTTAGTGTAACTGTAGTATTCAGAAAATGTTCCCAGCAACCTGAATTGCTTAGTAATGAAATAATGGAAGAGCTGGATAGAAAGAGAAGGATAATAGCCCTCCTGTTATAGCCCTATAATACACCTTACATTGTCCTTGAGCTCACTGGCTCACTTGTGATGTGGAGGAAATGAAGTTTTTTGGGACAAGAGGCTGGAGTGTCAGTGGAAGGTGACTGTTTGCAATCTATGTAGTCACTATGTTCAGGTAGACTCCCATGCACTTGTGGAGGAGGCCAACAGGTTTCTGACCTGTTCCATTGTGGGGTCAGAATTTTGGGGGCTGTGCACATAGTCCAGATTGCTTGTAGCCTGGGACAGTCAGCAGTTGCTCTCTGTGAGAGTTTTTCATTGCCTTTGGTTGATCAGCTCAGCAGAGGACGGGCCCCTCACTGTTGAGACTGTCAGATCAGGATAGGGCAAATGTCCACCCATGCTCAGTTGAATGTTTAGAGGAATTTTAACTCAGACCCACTGTTTCAGTTGAGGTCTTTGGGAGTGAGTCTGTCTCAGTTGCTAACTTCAGGCAGCACTGGGCCAGCAATAAGACTTTCAATCAAAGTTCATAAATTGTTGACATTTTTATACTATTATAGCATGTGAATTTCTTCCCTGAGGAGAGAAGTCAATGAAGGATTCCAGTGGAGCCTGCCATTCCATAGTTGCCTGGTCTTAATTCCCCTCTGGGTTCTTCATTTAATTCACTTGCAGCCAGGAGTTTTAGCATAATGTTCCCCCTCTTAGAGCCTAATGTATTAAGTTCACACAAAATATACAGTTCTTTTGGTCCTTACAGGCTGAAATCCTTCTTTCCTCCCCCTTTCCCATTTCTCTTACTTCAAGGTTTCAAACTCCTCCCCGTCTGCTGTCCGGTTCCCTCTGATTATCCCCACTTTGGCCTCAGAACCTCTCTGAAGAGACTTTCCCATAGGTCTTTTCTAGCCCCAATCCCTGGGCCCAAACGTCTTTTGCCCTTGGGACAGGGTCTCCAGAGTGCACCTTCCTGGAGCTGTTCTTGACCCCTGGGGAGATTTCCCTAGACCAGGGGTTCTCAACCTTTTCCTTTTTTTTTTTTACTGAGTGGGACCCCCCCAACAGTCTATAAAAACTCCACAGCCCATCTGTGCTGCCAGAACTAGTTTTCTGCATATAAAAGCCAGGGCTGGTGTTAGGGAGTAGCAAGCAGGGCAATTGCCTGGGACTCCAGACCACAGGGGACCCCGCAAATCTAAGTTGCTCAGGCTTTGGCTTCAGCCCCAAGTGGCAGGGCTCAGGGCCCTGAGCTTCAGCCCTGCACAGCGGGGCTTTGGCTTTCCGTCCTGGGCCCCAGTGAGTCTAATGCTGGCCCTGCTTGGTGGGATCCTCTGAAAACTGCTCATGGCCCCCTAGGGGGCTCCGGACCCCTGGTTGAAATCCACTGCCCAAGACCACTAATATGCTGGCTGACCAAAGGAGAGCCTCCTTTCAGGTTTCTCCTCACTCTACGATCCCTCTCTGAGCTAAGAGCACTTATTTTTAATTCTCAGCAGGTGATCACTTGATTCAAGCACCTGATTATCATCCTCCTTTTAACAAGTCTGTCCTCTCTGAGATTTTTATCTCTAGCAGCTGCCTAAAACCTTCATAATAAAGGCAACTCTCAATGAAAGAAAACTGCTAAAAATAAAATATCTCAGTGAACATCTTAGTTTCAGATGATAAAATCCAGATGTGGAATCTCTTTTGTGGGGAGAAAAACCACATGCCAACTTCAGTAACTTTCTTCAGTGACTATAGTATTGTAATTAAAAATTTTTTAAAGCTGTTCCATATTTCACTTCCCTCTGTGTTTTACAAAAGTGAACCTCTTTTGTACCAAATCCAATAGAGCTTTCAGAATTAAGTTTTGACTTGGTAGTATTTTGATTATCCATGTCATTTTATTCAGGTACACTTAAAACTACTGAGCTTATTTTATTACATGAAATTGCAACTATTCATAACTATTAAAATAATAGAGTTTGATTTCTAACCTGATTTTTCAATATTTTAATATAGATTTATAGGTAAATGATGTATATAATATATTTTTAAAATATAGGTTCTCTGAAAATCAGTCATTAAGTAATATTATCTTAATATACCTTCTTACTAAGAATGTCCCATGTTAATATGTATCCCATAGGTAATGAAGGCAATAAAAGTGGGTATGAAAGAATATGAGATGGAGAGGTAAGAGCGCCTCTTTCTGCATTTATTATAAAAATAGAAAAAAGTATTTATGTTAACAGTAAAAGCAACAGTTGAGGAAAAGCAATAACATTGACTGAAGGGAGATTGAGAGCTCATTGCTGTTTCAAGATTGTGTTTGAAGCATTATTTTTATTATTTACAAGAGGCATTTCATCAGTTCAGCCATGTCTTTGATGGTGGTTGATTATCTTTGGATATGACTTAGTGCAGGATAATTCTGTTCTTGGACTTTCTGTAATTTACAGAAACTTTACAAAATAACCAGTATTATTGCTTGAATGCATCCAATAAAAGTTTTAGGGGTAAACATTGCCATTATGCCTGTTATGCTTACAGGGCCACATATGCGTATTTGAGGAGCTCATAAAATGTTCCGAGGTGCTCAGTTACATTTCAGCTACAATTAGAGGCAGCATTGCTTACCCTGTGAGCTTCACTATGCTTGACCTGTGATGGAAGGATGAGGGGCTCACCCTCTTAGGCTCACATTAGCTAGTGGGTATTATCATATTTCTTGAGACAAATCATTTGGAGTACTATGCATGTACCTATGTATTCAGTAACAACATGTACTATGTGAGACATTATTTCTGTCTTTTGACCTTGCCTGAAACCAGAATGAAACTTGTCATATAGTATACTAGGATTAATGCAACAAATGAAATCTGAAGCTAGACGGCAACAGTGTTTACCAAACCACTGAAAGAAAAGGTAAATTTGAAATGGGAGCGTTTTAGGATGTTACCAGGTTTAGAGTACTGGACAGCCATTTAAATAAGGGTTTGACTTCTGTTAATTGAATAGACTAGTGGCATGTCTAGATATGAAGGTGATAAATTTTCAACTTCTTTATCAAAATTTCATCCATTAGCTCATCAGCAATGTAACTGTCCTCAAAATTGCTTTATAAAAATGTCCATATTAGCAATAATAATTAATATTTACACAGCGCTTTCCATCTTCAAAGTACTTACCAATTGTGAGATATTTCTCAGACATCTGTCTTTCTTGACAGTTGTCTGCAGATTCCAGAAAGACTTGTATTTTGCTATGTTACAGAGGTAAATTGCTGGTCAAAATAAGGAAGATCAAGGGAACCTGATATTTGATATCTTTAAGAATTAGGGCATAAGGCCTCTAATTCTACTGAAGAGTAAACAATATGGGCAAGCAAACCACAGTTATTTCTAAATAATAAAATATTTTAATAAAACATACCTGCTCTATTGAATATGCTTTAAACTGTTTTGCTGAGTACAATTACGTATCCTGCAAAAGCTAATGGGGAACAGCTCATAATATGTGTGTGTGCACACTTTGTTCACCCATTCCCAACTGTAAACACCTACAGTAAAATTCTGGCTTCACTGAAATCAGTGGGAGTTCTATCAATGCCTTCAGTGGTTCCAGGATTTCACCCCTAGCACCTTTGAACATTATGATCCTGGTAATCCAGTCTTAAAACTACATGAGGGATTCAAATACACGCTCTATATTTCAGGGCAGAGCATCTCATTTCTCAGTTTTCTCTGTAGCTAGCTTCTCCCATACATTTCCATTTTCAACAGATTACTTGCTGCTGATGATAAAAAGGGATGTAGGCAACTGCCTATTAAACCCTTTTAAAATTGCCTTCTGTTCTTCCATTTTGATACATTAGACTTTTTGAAAGAGGTTGAGGTCATTCTATGATGAAAGAGGTCTCAGTGGGCTACCTGTGTGATGTCGGCCTTTGTTATCACACTGGATGTTTCTACAACTACAGTTAGAACTTGAGCTTCCACTATTATGCAGAATATCTTGCATGCTTCAGCTTTCATCATCTGATCACTGTTCCAGAAAGAAGAAAGTGAATAATTTAAAATATTTCTGAACCCTTTTGGGTAAGAGGCATGTCAATAAAGTATAAGGAAATACAATTTTAGAAAGAGGCCAGGAGATTACTCAGACTGCATGCAAATACACCAGTTAATGTGGTCTAATATATGAAATGTCAAAGAATTTAAAAAATATGTATAGAAAGATATCCAGAACATACATAGTAGCCTTTTAAGCTGTTGATTCTGTTGTACAGCAACAAGCAGCTTGCACCCTGCAACTTAATCTATGAGAAATATATACCTTAGATAGTAGCAAAGAGTCATTGCCAGGTAAGTTATCATTTAAGCAGTTCAAACTTTCCTTAAGAGAATAAAGAAGTTTAAGTCCATGTGAAGAAGTTATTTTTCATTCTCCCACACCCTCATCCCAGGAATTTAGTTGTCACTCTGCTGACTTTCTGAACTATTTTTGCCAAATTCCACCTTTGTGTACACGTGCACAAATCCAATCAGTGGCTGTGGGTTTTGTGCGAAGATGTTTGAAAACAGACATTGACCCTTACATATACATGTCTTGGAAAACAGGTTTATAAAACACTTTTTTCATATTGCTTTACTGTATGTGTACCTGTGTGAGCACATATGATCTACACCTGCCTTCTGGCAGGAGGAGTGGGGTAGCCATGCCAGCTCTTTTCCCTCCTTTCAGGTCCTGAAGGGTTGTCTTTCCCTTGCTATTTTGATCAAATATCCCTCCCACTGAGATGTAGGGGATAGCAGAAAGTTTTATTATAGTCTAGAAAACTTTTTATATAATAAGCAATATAAAGAAAGTATATTTCCATTTCTATGATTTTTGGATCATTCTCTGAGAATTAATTGGAAGGAAGTATAGTAAATTGTGGCAAACTCTCTAGATAATCATCTTTTATTACTAGGGTTGAAAGCTAACTTCAGAAATATGCTGAAAATATTCTGTATGATTAAGGCTTAGTGAATGATGTTAAACCAGAAACACATTAGTACAGAGGTATATCAAAAGATCAGCATATTTAACTTCAGGCACAGTCAACCCCCCCTTTTTTTAACTTGATGTTCTTTAACTTTAATAACTGATCAGTTAACTTTAGAGAGACAGTCATGCCAGTTATCTACAAATAGTAATTCAAAGCATGAACATAAAACTGTTTCTGTAGATCATGCTTTGGATTTGCTCTGGCAGTGTTAATTAATATTGGTAATTATCTGGTATTTTAATTGAAATAGCTCTTTATGATCAAGGTGTAGTACAGCCAATACATTGTTAAACTACAACAAAAGGTTACCAGAGATCTGTTTAGCATGGGAGAAAACGTAATGAAGTAATAAAAGCCCAGTAGTTCAGTCAAGCTGTTCTACATAAATGTATCTATAAAACTATTTCGGCTGAAAGTGCTAATTAGGAACCTATGATTATCTATTTTATCACCTTTTGAAATTATGCCAGTATCTGACCTTTCCTGTGCACCCATCCATGTTCACTAGTCTCCAGGTTACTGCTTTTCATCTGTTGTTTTTGTTAGTTTAATATTTAAAAAGTCAAATTATGACTACAGTGGTTTGAGCATTGGCCTGCTAAACTCAGGGTTGTGAGTTCAATCCTTGAGGGGGCCACTTAGGGATCTGGGGCAAAATCAGTACTTGGTCCTGCTAGTGAAGGCAGGGGGCTGGGCTCGATGACCTTTCAGGGTCCCTTCCAGCTCTATGAGATAGGTATATCTCCATATATATTATAATTTCTATTTCTTATTGGAAGAGGAGGACAATTTGATATCTTTATTTTTACTTTATATTCTGTCAGTTTGATTTGATCATAAAGCAGTACAAAAACGCATTGCAGTAAAAGAGGAAGAGTGTAGAGAGGAACCAGTTTACTTTATCATAAGCGCAGTCCTATTAGCTGTTTTGTGTATTGATTTTCCCCCCTTTCCCTGTCTGAATGTTGTCCATTGTGCTTGTAAGCTCCTCAGAGCAAGGTTCTATATCTGTAAAGTCCCTAGCAAATGAGTTCACACACATTTCTGTGCACATTAAACTATAGTGTACTTAATGTTGCTCCTGATAACAGGACAGAGTTAAAGACATAAACTGAAGGTCGGACTTGGATAGTTGGATGTCGGTATATGTAGCCACCTCTGAATCCTTTGTAGTTGTGGAGACCAGGAGGATTGCAAAGCTGTTGTGCAGACAGCTTTAGGCTAGATTGTACCCTAGAGTCCTGGCCCTGTACTGAAGATTGTGTGGGCACAGTTCCCAATGAAATATTGGGAGACAAATTGTGAGGAATGAAAGAAACTTGATTGATCCTACCATTTTGATCTACCACTGTTAATTCAAATTATACCCTTAGTGGCACAAGAGCTGAGTACTGTCATATGCTACTGTAATAAAAATAATAAGGAATAAGCTTAAAAGTAAAGATAATTAAAACCCACTGTCTCATGGCAGTGACATTAAGAATAAAATACTGAGAAGACTACTAAAAAAATTTTCTTTCCTGACTTGCAGTATTTACAGTATATTTCTACTCCCTACTTCACTTCACAGCTTGATAAACGGATTTGAGTTCTTTATCCTATATCCTTTTCAGTGTTGTCCCTGATTTCTAAGTCAGAGTTTAGACTATGAGATGAGTTGCTGTCATATCTGTCAATGTTAAATTTCCACTATCTGTGAAGGTCTGCAAGCACTTTCACGGATTACAGCTCTCATCTTTTATTTATCTCTCTCTTCTGCTTCGTTGGAACAAACTGAAAAGGGAAAATAGCAAGACCCATTTTAGTTTCCTCTGGGTATTTTCCTTTTGCCAAACAGTTATTCTGGATTTTTTACTTTCTATCTTTTAGTTGCTTTTGTTCTTTGAATGTTCTGGGAAAATCATATTGCTCACTACAGCAATTGATCTCTAAAACTTTTGTATTTAATTTTTCATGCTAAGCCCAATTTACAAATTTTGAATTTCATTTCGGTACAGTCTTGTAATTCCTCAACATGTTTTATATACATGATTAGTAAATAAATTGACCTTATTACATTTACTTACAGCAGACATAAAAACACCCCTCCCCCCCAATTTCTACAAGATTGAGGAACGGTGAATTCAGCTGACAATAGCTTCTGATACGGGAACAGATGTTACATTGTTCCATGACTGTCAATGGTACTATGTATCTTACAGGTAGGAGTTGTTAGTACTGTGGAAGTGGCATGGAGGCATTTTGCTCCCGAAAACTGTAGGTCTCTTGTTGTGTAATTTTTAAAGATTGTGCATGTACCCTCCCACCCCCTTTTTTTTCTCCTGTGAGAAGTATAAAGAAATCCCAAAAAATGTGTATGGAGGGGAGTAAATTTTATTTTTTAAATTTTTTCTTGTTTTATCTTTTCTGTTCCATAATGATACAGAATTCTGTCATATACCAATTACCATGTGTGATGGTTTAGTACATGTCTGCATGCGTCTGGACCAATCTGCAAACTTCATTTCATTTTGTGAATGCTATTTTAATTATAAGACTATACTGTGCATACATTTATGCCTTTTACCCTTCAACTTGTGCTGAAACCTCGAGTGAGGTATCAGGAAAAATTCTTGCACCTACTGGAAGACTAACAATATAAATCAATCCCCTGTTCAAACGTCAGTACCAGATGACACCCAGAAGATCCAGCTCTGCCAGATGGGCTTGTATCCAAGCCAGAGCATCACCTGATGAGGGATTTGAAGCAACTGAGGGAACTGCAACTTTATTTAAAACAAAACAAAAAAACTTGCTTCAGGAAGAAGGGGAGGGATTAAAGCAGGCCCAGAAGCAGACAAGTCTGTGTAGTAATAAAAGGAGAGGAGGAATCCTGGACCTTCTAAAAAAGACACTAACCAAATCCCAAAGGGCTCTTGGAGTGATGAGGAAACTGAGGAAGGGATTTGTGTGAAGGATTTGTTTTCCATAGGTCATATCTATGTTGTGCTGTCTAAGAGTAAAGTGTGTGTGTGTGTGTGTGTATGTGTATGTTTAGAAATTACTTTGTAGAATCTCTGGTGCTTGCTTTCACTGCCTTAGTCCCAAAGAGACAAACAGTAAAGCAGAGGATACACAGCTTCAGTGGAACTCTGGGAGCGTGTATTAGCTATTGGAGAGGTTTATAAGAGCAAGCCCTAGTTTCAGGACCTAGGCAATTGGACTTCAGGTTCTTCACAGCTGAGAGGTGTCAGATACAGGATCTGCATCTAGAGTGTGCATGGAGGCCTAGAACTAGAGAGAGATGGACAGCTTGTGGGATCCTGCGGTAACCTTCCACCACCAGAGCTCTTCTAGAGTTTTAACACCATGGATTTAATTTTTCACTATGTTAGATTAGATTACAAACTCTTTGGGGCAGGGACTGTCTTTTGTTCTTATTTGTACAGCACCTAGCACAATGGAGTCTTTGTCCATGACTGGGTTCCTATGTATAACTGTAATACAAATATTTATAACAAATTGAACTTAATACTGAGTACTATGCAAGTTTTTTTTGTAGAAGGTTGTGATATATACATTGTTGGTTTGATGCTGGGAACCGTGGCCAGTGGGAGTGCGGGGGCACCATTTGGGGTGGGGCAAAGGCAGCGTGCAGAGCCACCTGCCACGCCTCTGCCTAGGAGCAGCAGGGACAGGTCGTCGCTTGCAGGGAGCAGCCCAAGGTGAGCAACCCCCGGATCTGGCACCCCGAAACCCCTTCCGCGCCCCAACCCTCTGCCAGCCCCGCACTACCCGGACTATAAACTGGCATTTAATGAAGATCAGAAATGCCGGTTTATAGAGCTTTTCGGTTGGTGAAGTGCTGGATAAAACAGCTTTTACTGTAGTTAAAAAGGTTTTCCTAATATCTAATGTGCCTGATCCAAGTTTAAAGTTGTGTCATTGACACTCTGTCTGACACTCTTCTATTATAACTTTTTGCCACTTACAATATTTCATTATTATTTTTCTGTTGCTTACCCTTCTAGAGACCAAAGGGTACAGAGCCTTGATTTTTATCTAGGTTTTCAGTCTGATTGAAAATGACCAGCAATATAAACCTGTAGCTCTTTCTTTGAATACATATAAACTCAAACATGTCTACAGTAGTAGAAGAGGCAGCAGCTTTTTTTTCACATTAGTGATGTCCTCAATTTTTATTGAGTCTAGCATCAGGATGACATATTGAGCTAATTAGCATTACTAATGACAAGCTAAGATTGCAGATATGTGAAATGGAACTCATTGTAAAAGACAGCAGGCTGAGCTAATTATTCATTTGCTGTGGATTTTCTTCATGCCTGCTCAGACAAGTCAAAAGTAAAGATGCTACCATATGTGAGGCTTTATTGGCATTATGAACTTAAGTTTTAAAATGTACTTTAATTGCTGTGCAACTGGAGAGATCAACATTTTGTATTTGTTCCTCTTCTTTCTGCGACCAGAACTGGTACATAATTGTGCTCTGTCAATGGAAGTCCTGACAACTTCAGAGTGGAATGTGTAGAATATTAAGATTGTCCATTAATAACAACTTGTCACACGCTGACCTTCTTAATATCAAAAACATTCTAGAAAAGCTCAGAGAAAATGAGGTTCTGCTCCCCAGTGCCACCATGTCCCCCTGCACACAATAAATTTTGTTACTCTGACATGGGGGGAAAAAAACAGATGAAATGTGATGTTCTATGGCAATGGTCCCAACCTTTTTCGTCTGGCAAGCCACGGAGGACCTTGGCGGCAGACAAGCATCTGCCGAAATGCCGCCGACAAGCGGCATCGTCAATAGGCGGTGCCGCTGAAATGCCGCCGAGAAGCAGCGTCATCCAGAGGCATCCCCACCTAAATGCTGCCGAAAATCGGCGGCATTCTGGCAGCAACACCTCTGGATGACGCTGCTTCTTGGCGGCATTTCGGCAGATGCTCATCCGCCGGCCAGTACGCGGGTGCACTTAGATGCCCTGGCGGGCGTCATGGTGCTCACGGGCACCACATTGGGGATCCCTGTTCTATGGAATCAAAGCCATTATGCTGCAATAGTATTTCTCAATTAATCACAGCACTGATGATGTCTGTAAGACATGTACAGGAAAACTTATTTCTTCAGCCCCTCTCCCCAGCATAATTTTGACTATTTTTACTACAGTGAGAGTTAAATTGTTTCTTCACATATTGTGAGCACCTACTAAGTGTTACGGTCTTTATTACCCAAAGGGGAATAGTTTCATATCTCCTATATGAAAGAATACTAAACTCTTTCTTAAGAATAGTTAAAGTATTCAAAAATAGCATCAAGAGGTAAATTAAACTCTCATTTGGAAGTCTAAACTACTAGTACTAACTCAGAATTACAGTAAGGGCTCTCTTATAGTGTATTGTGTACAACACTCAGAACCTCTTAAACTTGAAACTGAAAATAAAGATTGTGAACCATAGCTGTTTCTCTGTACAGCCAGTGGTGATTATGTTGGCATTTTGGATCACTGAATAGCACTCGTGTGTATTATGTGTTATGAGGGTGGCTGTGTATTTGCTAGGAAGCATAACTAAAGATGAAAGTTTAAGTAATTAATTATTTCTTAGAGGCAAATCCGCCCTCCCATGGTTTGAAACTTGCATAGGAAAAATGAAAATACATCTGGAATATCAAATTTGGCTAAATTAAAAACCATTTGTTTTTACCCTATTTGTTCTTCTGAATAATGAAATTTCCCTATGGTTCTTTGGAACATCTGTTAGATAATTACACTGCAGAAGTGGTACTTTAGCTCAGCTTCTAGAGCTAGGGCAAACATGATTATGCTGCAAGCTTAAGTCCATGTTTTATAGAAAATCTCATTCGAGGCTCTGTTGCAGTCAAGTGCATAAAACTGTGACCCATGGATTGGTCCCTGTGGGAGCAATTATTCTTTACAGTGAGCTTTTTTCAGCACTGAATATTATAAATGTCAGGAAAAAGTTTAACCCCAGTAACTCTAAAAGAATGTTTCCATATCTGCTGGTAAGAAGATCAGTGTTTAGTCTTTGCATCTACAGGATATTTCTGATTAAGCTTGTTTTTTAAATCTGTCTTTTATTAACAACTCAAAAGTAAAATTTTTTAACTAAATTCTATATCTTGTTTTGAAAACAAAATAGAGGGCTGGATCTGGCAGAGAATACATCATACACATCTGGGAAACCCAAGTTGGAAGCGCTTACTCATTCGGTGCATTGTGTATTGAGAAATAAATTTCCTGGCCTTCCAGTGACAGATGGGGAGAAAGTGGAGTGAGCACAGTGTTGCCTAGGAACTCCACGTTAGCATTTGATACCCAGTAGGAAACAATGAAATTTTTTGAATAAAAAAAAAAAAAAAGAAAGAAAGAAAAACATCAACATCTACAACTATCAGTCTAGAAGGGAGGGAAGAGGGTGGAGTGGGGATTCCATTGGCCTGATACCCACCTCATATAGGCCTACATCCTTTTTAGGAAGAGATTGCATTTATCTAGATTTTTAGGATGAATCTATCATAAGAATGCCCAAACTGGGACAGACCAATCTAGCCAAGTATCATGTCTTCCAACAGTGACTGGTGCCAGATGTTTCAGAGGTAATGAGGAGAACAGTGATCCATCTCCTGTCATCCAGTCTCAGATTCCGGCAGCCAAAGATTTAGGGACACTCAGAGCATGAGGTTGTGTCCCTGACTATGTTGATTAATAACCATTGTTGGACCTATTCTCCATCAACTTATCGGATTCTTTTTTAAGCCTCATTATGCTTCTGGACTTCACAACAAGCCCTTGCAATGAGTTCCACAGGTTGACTGTGTGTGGTGTGTGAAGTACTTTCTTATGTTTGTTTTAAACCTTCTGCCTATTAATTTCATTGGGTGACCTCTGCGTCTTGTATTATGTGAAGGAATAAATAACACGTCCTTATTCACTTTCCCCACACCATTTGTGGATTTTATAGGTCTCTGGCATATTTTCCCCCACCCTTAGTTGTCTCTTTTCTAAACTGAACAGTCCCAATCTTTTTAATCTATCCTCATATGGAAGCTGTTCAGTACCCCTAATCAGTTTTGTTGCCCTTCGCTGAGCTTTTTCCAATGCTAATATATCTTTTTTTTTTTTTTTGAGATGGGCTGACCAGAACTGCACAGAGTATTCAAGGTGTGGTTGTACCATGGATCTATATAGTGGCTGCCACACTGTCTGGAGTGGCTCTTGATTGTGAGTGTCTACCTCAGGGCAGATTGTCAGAAAACAGGGCAGACACCCCAAACTGATGCTATGTGCTATAATTTAATTAGATTTCACTAAGCCATTGACAAATGTGAACTCCTAGATCCCTATACCAGTCTTACCATGGAGTCACAGACAGTCACTTTAGACTCTCCAGACTATCTTGCCATCCAGACAAACTGGACTTTGTGATAAAACATTACTTAAACCAAAAATCACATCACATCAGGTTGCTCTCAGTCCCAAGGGACCAGTCACTTATCCCAGATCATCTGGTACTCTACATCAGTGTTTCTCAAACATTTTGTGCTGGCGATCCCAAAAATTGTGACCCCCTATGTTCCGCCCCCCTCAGGGCAGGAGGCTTCGTCCCCCTGCCGGTCGCAGAGCTCCCGGCTGGGGCTTTCTGCCCTGGCAACCCCATCAAAACAGAGTTGTGACCCACAGTTTGAGAACTGCTGTTCTCGACCTTCACCAAAGACAACTCTGATAGCTAATAAACCTGTAGTTAGTTTACTGTAGAATTGGCTAAGAAAAGGAAATGAGAGTTATTGAGAGGTTAAAGCAGGTAAAATATATGCACAGGTGAGTCACAGTTTATAATTTCAAATGGTGGCAGTGATGTAATAAACTGCCAGTTTCCCAAAAGTCTTTTCAGGGTACCCAGATTGTCTCTGGGGATATTCGCTTTACACTTCCCTGTAAGAATCCAAACAGTTCAGAGATCCAGAATCTTTCCTTGAATCCATACTTGTAGCTTCTTCTCACAGAAAATAAGCTGACAGTGTCACTACCCAGGTGGGCTTTTCCTTTGATGACAGAGAGTGAGGAATGTATTTTGAGTCTTTTTACCTCCGATCATCACACACAATGACCATTTGCTTTGAAATTAGCACTTTTCTGTTAAAGTTCTTCGTTTGCATTCTTTCAAATTTGATGGGTTATTTAATTACAGGGGTATACACAGTATAAACATTGGCTACTACATTATAACGGGATACAGATAAGTGAAAACAATGCAAGTAAGAGCCCAAATACATTCTTCTACATTAACAATCAATTTGGTCTATACTAATACACAAGTGAATTGGCCTGAGGGCTCTGACACCTGGTCTGCCAGCGTCACAGTGGCATTATGATATTTTCTGTTGGTCAGGGGGCGGGGGTGTGGATAGGGGTTGAGGAATAGGGGGTTGAATGGGGGCAGGGGTTCCAGAGGGGGAGTCAGGAAGGTGGGGGGGTTGGATGGGGCGGCAGGGGGCCGTTAGGGGCAGGGGTTCTGGCGGCAGTCAGGGGACAGGGAGAAGGGGTGGTTGGATGGGGCAGGGGTTCCAGGGAGGCCATCAGGAATGAGAGGAGGGGTTGGATGGGGCGTCGGGGGTCCGGTGGCGATCAGGGGACAGGTAGCGGGGGAGTGTGGATGGGGCAGGAGTCCTGGGGGGGAGCAGATAGGAAGTGGGGGCCGGGCCATGACCCCCTCCCCTAACCGGCCCTCCATAAATTTCCGAAACCCGATATGGCCCTCAGGCCAAAAAGTGTGCCTGCACCGGTCTATTTAGATGTCTTAAGAGATACCCAACCTTCACACCCATCAGGCAAATTACCATGTGTTTCTCATGGTCGTCATAAACCCAGCTATCTATATGTTTAATAATTGAATCACCCCCTTTACTATTATCTGTCTTTTCCTAATAACTGGGCTTCCCTCCCTGGAGGGGTGTCCTCAGTTCAAGAGGATATTATGACATCATCTGGAAGGAGGGTCCCAACTATGAGATCAGTTCCCTTGCTTCAGCTTGTCTCTTTCTGAGACATTCAACTTCCTCAACAATACAGAAGCTGTCAGACTGTGGGTGGGACCTCTCTACTGTGTCCCTGAAAGTCTCATCTGTCTACTTTTGTTTCCCTTAGCTCCTCCAGTTCAGCCATTCTGTACTCAAGAGCCCATACTCTGTCTCTGATGACCATGAGTTGCTTGCTCCAAATTCACCCAAAGCCAAACTATGTAGGTGTCAATGCAAAAATTAAAATCAATTCAAATGGCTAGTGCACACACACATCAGACTGCTCCTTTCCTTACCTTCACCCTTTCATACACACCCCCTCAGTGACAGGCAACTCCTTGTTCATTAATTACAGTAAAAGTCTGATGAAACTTGCACTATGTGTTCAAGGGGTTTTGCAAAGTGAACACAAGCATGAGCTGCAGGGATGACTGCTATATCACCTGACCTTTGCAGTTCAGTTCTGGGGATGGGTAACACGAGCATTCTACCCATCTTGATTACTTCAGTGAAGCATGAGAGAAAAGGCCATCTGAGATATGTCTGGGTCCCATGACATTGAGGATATGTCTAAGCTTGGGCTTTGACTTCGATTTGAGCCCAAACCCCCCTTCCGTCCTCACACAAATCAGTCTGACTCAGGTAAGCTGGCTCTCCGGACCTGGATTTTAGGACTGTGCTAGAGGGGTGGGTGAGAGCACGAGTCCCTCTGAGACTCCGGTTCAAGCCCTGTTGTTTTGCAGTGTGGTTGCAGCTCAAGCTGCAGACCTGAGTTAGAAGGTCTGCATAGTGCAGTATAGATTTGTTAGCACAACTGCGAGACCTGGTTCCAGCAATTGTAAGCCCAGGTTTACAATGTAGCATAGACACTCAAGCATGGGTTTGGAAACACCAAGTCTATTAGCCCGGGTCCCACAGACCTGGGTCCACAGTGCAGTGTAGACATACTGCTAGGGCCTCAAAGATAATCAACCCTTTGATTTGTACCTGGATGTGTACAGGAAATCTGTGGAGATTACTTCAGAAATGTTACATGCTCATGAAACCCACTTAAGAAGTGAGGTTCTTCACTAGCTAAAGCTTCTGATGAGGCTTCAAAGGTAGCCTCAAGTAAAGCACATTATGGCAATCTAGTCCAGAAGTAGTCTCTGAGGGCAGGTCTACACTACCCGCCTGAATCGGCGGGTAGAAATCGATCTCTCGGGGATCGAATTATCGTGTCTCATCGGGACACGACAATCGATCCCCAAATCGACGCTTGTACTCCACCAGCGGAGGTAGGAGTAAGCGCCGTCGACGGGGGAGCCTCGGAGGTCGATTTGCCGCCGTCCTCACAGCGGGGTAAGTCAGCTCCGATACGTCGAATTCAGCTACGCTATTCGCGTAGCTGAATTTGCGTATCTTAAATCGACCTCCCTCCCCCCCCCCCTTCCCCCCCCCCCCCCCGTAGTGAGGTCGTAGCCTCAGATCTTCCTCAGAGACTACTCCATAGTCTCTGACCTGGATAGAATAAGTAAAAGATATGGCGAGCCACCAGTCCCACTGCAAATGAAACAGTGATATTTCCAACGAGATCTCAATATATAAAACCTGTGAGATAGAAGATAGGCATAGGGTGCCCCCTCATTAGAGGGAAGGGATTTTTTTAAACTCACAATCAACCAGTATAATCTCTCATCTAAGATGTGGACTCTCAGGAAACAGTAAGTGGAGAGCTATTCTACAGAACTGAAAATAATTCTAATTCTTTAATTGTTTTTATTTTGGCCTGCAATTTTACTCTGATGGGCTCATGTTAGAGAATGCAGAGATATGTATCTCTTACCCATTGTATAGTAGAATTTCAGTAGAATTAGACAGGTTCTTGAAAGAAAATGTTAATAGGTTTTGATTCAATTATGCAGCAAAGTGCACTATTACCTGGTTTGTGGCCATTATCTTGCCTTTTGCTGTAATTTTCACAGCTTCTCCAAATAAGAACAAAGATAAACTGCAGCAAATGAAGCTGACCCAGCTACCTTTATGAAAAAGGGCTTTTTAATTTTTAGCTGTGGAGAGTTCTTTTCATATCTATTTTGATACTGATTGTCCACCTGTAAAATAAATACCCTTCCTAGAAATAATTGATCCCTTTCTTCCTTCTTCCAGTTGAACAAAAGATGTATTTTTTTTTCATGGTTTGTACTTAAAGTCCTTAATATATTTGCCTAAACTTAAAGAACAAAACCAAACCACACCACTGTCGGGAGGAGATTTGATGTGAAAACTTCAACCCAAAAGTTGAAAGCTTGAGAATCTTATAAGCTATTCAAAAAGACCCTTTAAAAATGGAACACATTGAGGCACGCTTATAGGTGCTTCTTTGTGTTTATATCTATCTATCTAGATATATGGAGGTATCTCTTTAATTTTATGTTTCCATGACTTCTGGGTGCATGGCATATTTAATATTAAAGCATGAGGATTGAGGGGAACAAGGGTGACTTGATGAGCTAGCATTTATAATAGTCACTCTGTTTGCTTTAAGGATTTCTACTTGCTTTGGGCTGAGCACTACAGATAGTTATAGTCTGAAATTGGAAGTTGGGCTTTGTGTTCTCAGTCTAAAGATAAGAGTTTTGAATTTGCTCACAACAAACAGCCCCACAACATAACCCAATCATAATCCAGCATCGAGCAAGTGCTTCTACATACAAATATGTTTTGTATTGTGCTGTGAAAGTCAGCAAGCTTTTGATTTAATGCACTACTGGTGGGCTCAACTTCTATAGCTAGTGACCCACCACTGAAGGGGGCCCTACCTTCAGCCCCAAAGTATGCACATCATGCTGGTGTACAGGGAGAGAGGTGCTCCATAAATGAAGCAGATTCCAAAACTTTACAGATTAGTTCTAATAATCTTTTGATTATCACCTGTGGATTAGAACTATGAAGCTAGTGCAGTTTGTGCAGCATAGATGTAATATTATCTCACAGGATCATTTTACTAATTGCTTAGGCTGCTGCACTCTTCACTACTTGAAGCTTCAGGGCCAGTTTTCAATTATAGCCCAAGAGCCCAAGCAGGTGATGGCAAAGGCACAAAGAATTTTGCCTAGGTCTGCATCATCAAGAAAAGGCCCCAGGCTCTCTAACTGCAGGTGCGTGGTCCGGTGGTGAGGGTCAAGTAGAATGCACCTCTACTGCCTGTTGAAATCTAAGCAGCCACAGGCCCAAAAGCAGATGGAGACTGAGAATATCTTTAACAAAGAATTGGATTCTTCCATTAAGGATGGTGCAGTCACAACCCCATGCAAATATCTGTTCCGATTCTCTGTCTGTGGTAACTTTTAGAGCTGTGATTGTGCCTCTCTAGAGCATTAGTGATAGTTATAATCATTCCTTCCAAAGGCAGTGGCAAATGTGATATTTTTCAACATATGATACGCTAAATGAAACATTCTAGTGTTTTATTTGTACTATCAACTGTTTCTTACAGAGCACCTGGTGTTTTTTTTTCTAACACGAACACTGAAAATACCATAAAATTACAAACGGTGATATAGATATAGGTATAGATATCATTTGGCAGTGGTGGCATAGAGCAAGTAAAATCAACCAGCATCTGAAAAGCTGGGTTCTTGCTGTCCTCTTCTTCCTACAGCATATTTCTGATACTAAAAATAAGCTTAATTTCTCTAATCAATACTCCAAAGTCTGTTGCCTCCATGCTACTCCACCTGCTATCTACAACATAATGTTCCTGCTCTTTCCAGGTGTACCCATTCAAGCTTTGTTCACATGCTCAGCAAATATTCCTTTCAGCCAATCAAATGACTTTGCCAACTGCTTACTATGTTCATTCCATCATGAATTTGTCTCTGAATTTTATTTTACTTTTTTGCTTCTTTGATATAAAGACAGTCTGGAAGTCTGTGTGTGTGTGTGTGTGCGCGTGTGTAATCTCTGTTTGTTTTTTACTAATATGACTTGATAGACCCCTTAGCGCCGCTAGTGTAAACTCAGTTTGCCGCTTCTTAAATTGTTAGTCATGTTGAATATACACCTCTACCTCGATATAACGCTGTCCTCGGGAGCCAAAAATCTTACCGTGTTATATGTGAAACCGCGTTATATCAAACTTGCTTTGATCCACCAGAGTGCGCAGCCCCGCCCCCCCGGAGCACTGCTTTACCGCGTTAGATCCAAATTCATGTTATATTGGGTCGCGTTATATCGGGGTAGAGGCGTATAAGGTAAAAAACAAGCCATCTTTCATATATCATAAAGAAACACAGACAAATGTCTATATTTTCCCTTGCTTTGAAGGTCACTTTTAAAGGGCAGTGGTAGTTTGGTCTCTATTTTCCTAAACAGGTAAAGCCAATTCTTCCTTTATTCTTTAAATCCAACCCAAGCCATCATAACAGTGCATATTGATATATAAACAATAGACTATGCATTGTAGTATCTTCAGCTCTGGGTCACTCACAGCAGGTTTTACATATTCTTTTATGTCAACATGGGCCAATATTTTGAGTCTATGAACTATTTATCTTGGCAGTTCTTTTTAAGACTGGTAGAAAGTGGAAATTCATCTAGCTGAAAAAGGGAATTGAAAAAAGAGTATCAGCTGCCATGATAGGTAGTGCGCTTGGGGACATTGCCGGTGGCTTAGAGATCAAACAGCAGAGAAATAGCTTCACAGTAAGAACCCAGGAAATTCTAACTAGATAACGAGTAGTGGCTTTCTTTTGATTTACAGCATGGCTTCACAATCCATCTATAATGCTTTGAATAGAAAAGAAATAAACCTCTAAGGGAACGGAAAGAGCTATACAATTAGTTGTTACTGTCTGCTTACTTGTCTTCTCTGATTCAAGGAATGTACACTGAAAATGAATGATAGTTTATATTTTATACTCTACCTTTTGATTCCTACCTAGATTCAAGCTGACACATTAGGGTGCATCTCATGCCAGCTCCTGGAGAATATTCAGTTTCATCCTGACTACAGATTACGTGTACACTGGCATAGTTGCAAGTATTTATAGCAAAGGTTACATATGTGATGTAACTTTCATATTTTGAATTCCGGCTCTGATCTTCTTTTCTTTCATCTCTAACATATGTCTTTCATTTCAGATTAGGATGCTGCAGTAGGTCTGAAAAGTGGCACAATATATCAGAACCATATATAGTGCTCTTTTATTTTATTTTTTTTATTTTTATTTTTGCTGAAGTATAGTTCAGAAAAGTTACTGGGGAATATTGCACTGGAATCTGGATTTAGAAATGTACTTTATAATTATCAAGGCAGTCTTTGGTTGAGTCTGCTTGGTCATTAATTTGTCGGACATTGACACTTGAGTTGAAAGACTAATAGCTACTTCAATGCATTGCTCAATTTTAAATCTAATCTGTTATAGAGTTTGGGTGTACTGTGACTGTGATGTAGTTTGTCATTTTTATAGCTAGTGGGGCAATGCTATTGTTTTGGGATTTGGGGGTTTACTATCTGTTCACATGCCCAGTCTTTTTGATGCCTTAATAGGGGTTGGATTCACTGAGGAGTCTAATGATGTGAACTGAAAGTTTTCAGATCTGTAATACAGAATTGTATTTTCCACTATCTGGAACAATATTTCTTTTACTTAGCATTAAAAATGGAGAAATTTTATATTTCCATGGTTTATAAAATGAAAATAATGATTCAAAAGTCACAAGTTTAATTCTTACTCTGTGCATACAGTACTTTGTCAAATTGCCTTAATAACATGTACACAATTTCAGGTGGTTTTCAGTGCAGTTGGGAGATAGTACTGACAAAAGTGGATGTGACTTTTTTTTCTAAGGGTTTTTTAAAAAAAGTGGATTCTAATTTGTGAATAGGGTTTTAGCTTCCATAATTAGCATTTGCAAATTCAAGTGAGGTATATGCATGCAAGCAGTTTTTCTGTCATATTTGCTTTTTCACATGTACAATAATTCATTATACTTTAACCATAATAACTTTAAATATACCTCTACCTTGATATAACGCTGTCCTCGGGAGCCAAAAAATCTTACCGTGTTATAGGTGAAACCGCGTTATATCGAACTTGCTTTGATCCACCGGAGTGCGCAGCCCCGCCCCCCCGGAGCACTGCTTTACCGCATTATATCCGAATTCATGTTATATTGGGTCGCGTTATATCGGGGTAGAGGTGTACTGTTGAAATAGTGTGTTCATATTACAAAGAATGTGAAAGATACAGTATATACATAAGCTATACAATATCTCTATACTAGCAAGCCATCGTTCCTTTGGGAACCTTTTTATGCATTTTATGTCCCTTGGCTCTTAATGTTTTTTTATTCCAGCTACTTTTTATGTAAGCTAGCAATAGTCAACCAACAATCTTTTTATGTTTATGTGCCTGCACTCCATTCATTATCCCAGTATCAGGAATATTTGAAACTTGGAGTGTAAAGCTTGAAATATTTGATGCACTGTTTGGGGATTTGAGATGTCTATTAGCTATGTAACAAAGTGTAAATCAAGTTATGTTGCCTATTATACTATACATGGGAGAAGTAAAATTTTGAAATATTTTACGACCATGAAAACGTACATGAATCAAACTTTTTTTCCTAAGGGAAAATACCCTTGACAATTTTAGGTAATTGTGATATATTTATAGGAATGGTTAGCACAGATTTTGAGAGAACAATATGCATACAGGCACACTACTAACAAGAGCATACTTTTTAGGTCACTGTGGCTATAGATTCATATTGTTATAGTGAAGAGTCTGTTAAGTGTCTCTCTTATATGTGCACATGTTTAAGTGTTTTATAATTTCCATACCAATTCAATTCAGGCTGAACCTTGAGGAAAAAAGTTAGGAAAGTTGTTGTGCTGTGCTCAGAAACTTTTTAAATAAACAATTAAAAAAATTAGTAATTAGAAATTAAGTAATCACTTGAAGGAAGTGACACTTCTGAAAGGGTCAGTAACTGCCCTCTGATTTTATGCATATGGATCAACAATAGTCATGCTCCATTCAGCCCCATGTTAAACTGGTGTGGACAAATGGCCTAATCCAATCTAAAGTAGTATGTTTATTGGAATGATATTTGAATTAGCTCACCTAGCTCTGTTAATACACAAAATCCAGGAATATGTTACTGTACAGAAAATATTTGGGGCTAAATTGTGCACTTGACTGCGTACATGCAACCCACATTAAAGTCAATGAGAGAGGGCATACACACAGGACAAGGTATGGCCTTTTATATTTACAATTTATAAACTCTAAATGCTTGCTTCATTCTTATTATAATATGAAGTTTTTAAATGCTATTGTAACTTTCATCTGCTAAAAAGTGTTTAAGAATGTAACTTAAAGATTTGGGCTCCCATGTGGCTACAAAGTTATACACATGCTTAAGTATAAAGAATCATGGCCTTAATTATGAATTTTCTTGCTCTTGAAATTTAACTCAGAATGGCATATTAGGCATCAATCCAAATTTGCAGCCTCATTTTGTAATTTCCTTATTTTGAGCTGTTACTTCTTTGAAGTTCTTTAGTTAGTATTCAAATATTTTAATAAATTTCTATACTTAAAACTATTTCAAAGCTACACAAATTAATAACCAATAATAATGGAACAGTTATTTCCAAATATGTTCCATATTTATTTCTCTTTAATGCTTTTGCTTTATATTAATATTTGCTGGCTATACTGTCTTTTAAACTCATTGTACTTGACTTATTAGCACTACCAATTAAATAAGCTGCTGGCATTTTCTGACAGAGGTGATAACAAAACTATGAAAAGTTTAGTTGTATTCTAGTATATCCTTCAGCAGAACATAGTAAACATCACAAGTAGGTGAACAACAAAATGTGTTAAAGTAAATGGTGGAATTCACATTATTCATTCCGCCTTTACAGCAAAATTTCAAAACAACACAAGGTACATGGGGTGGAGTGTACTCATAAAACCCTGTGAGTTTGGGGCATTTGTGCCTTATTGCTTATCTTCTTCTTCTTCTTCTTCTTCTTTTTTTTTTTTGGTTGGTCTGCAGTTGCTTGATATGGAAGCATAAATGTGGGTTGTTGAAAGTGCACTTGCATATTTGCTGCAGAGTAGATAGGTCTTCTGATGTCTGTTGGACCAATAAAGGAGGCAAATTCTACATCTGAGAGCCCCTTCAGCAAAAATATTCTGGGTAAAATCCTGGACCCATTGAAGTCAAGAGCAAAACTCCCGTTGACTTCAGTGAGGTCAGGATTTCACCTCTGGTCTCTCCTTATATAAATCCTGCATTATGGAAAGTACAAGGGCTGCTTTCTTTCATTTTGTTGTTTAGCTCAAATAATTCTATTAGGCGTGAGAGGCACAATTATACTTTGCAGAAGCTATGCTGGTGTAAAATGACTTTTTTGTCTCCGTTTTCACTAAAAAGATTAGTAGCAATTGGACATCAAACATAGTGAATGCCAGTGAAAATGAGATAGGATCAGAGGTTAAAATAAGGAAAGAATAAGTTAAAAATTACTTAAATAAGTTAGATTCTTCAAGTCACCAGGGCCTGATGAAATGCATCCTAAATTACTCAAGGAGCTGACTGGGGAGATATCTGAGCCATTAGCGATTATCTTCAAAAAGTCATGGAAGATGGGAGAGATCCCAGAGGACTGGTAAAGGGCAAATATAGTGCCCATCTATAAAAAGGGAAATAAGGACAACCCGGGGAATTACAGACCAGTCAGCTTAACTTCAGTACCCAGAATGATGATGGAGCAAATAATTAAGCAGTCAATTTGCAGACAAAGAAAAGATAATGTGATAAGTAACAGTAGGCATGGATTTATCAGGAACAAATCATGTCAGACCAACCTAATAGCTTTCTTTGACAGGGTAATAAGCCTTGTGGATGGGGGGAAGCAGTAGATGTGGTATATCTTGACTTTAGTAAAGCTTTTGATACTGTCTCACGTGACCTTCTTATAAACAAACTAGGGGAATACAGCCTTTGTGGAGTTACTATAAGGTGGGTGCATATCTGGTTGGAAAACGGTCCCCAGAGAGTAGTTATCAGTGGTTCACAGTCACGCTGGAAGGGCATATCAAGTGGGGTCCCACAGGGATCAGTTCTGGGTCCGGGTCTGTTCAATATCTTCATCAATGATTTAGATCATGGCTTAGAGCAGGGGTCGGCAACCTACGGCACGCGTGCCAAGCAGGGCACGCAAGCCGATTTTGAGTGGCACGCTGCTGCCTGCCACGGTCCCAGCCCCACTCAGCCCCACCGCTGCTCCGTAGAGGAGGCAGAGAAGAGGTAGGGTCGGGGCCTTGGGGAAGGGGGTGGAACAGGGCATATCCCTTCCAGCCCCCTGCCATGAGCCGCTCAGGGCAGGGAGCTGGAAGCACCCCCACGAGCCAATCACCCCAGCCCTCTGCCCTGACCCCTGAACCCCCCACACACCCCCAGCCTTCTGCCCTGCACCTCCACACACCCCCAGCCCTCTGCCCTGACCTCCCCCCCACACACCCAGCCTTCTGCTCTGCACCCCCCACACACCCCAGCCCTCTTCACCGACCCCTGACCCCCCCCTCACCCCCTTCCCCCCCCCCACACCCAGCCTTCTGCCCTGCACCCCCACACACCCCCAGCCCTCTGCCGTGACCCCTGAACCCCCCCAGGTCTGGGGTCCCAGCTGCCGGCCCTTTGCCAGGAGGCGTCCAGGCCGCAGGCCCTGCTCAGCCCGCTGTCGGCCTAGGTGAACAGAACCCCAGGCTGGCAGCGAGCTGAGCAGGCTGGCGGCGTAAGATCAGCATTTTAATTTAATTTTAAATGAAGCTTCTTAAACATTTTGAAAACCTTGTTTACTTTACATACAACAATAGTTTAGTTATATAATATAGACTTATAGAGAGAGAGCTTCTAAAAAACGTTAAAATGTATTACTGGCACGCGGAACCTTAAATTAAAGTGAATAAATGAAGACTCGGCACACCACTTCTGAAAGGTTGCCTACCCCGGCTTAGAGTTTGTAAAGTTTGTGGACGCTCCCAAGCAGTGAGGGGTTGCAAGTACTTTGGAGGATAGGATTAAAATTCAGAATGATCTGGACAAACTGGAGAAATGGTCTGAAGTAAATAGTATGAAATTCAGTAAGCACAAATGCAAAGTACTCCACATAGGAATGAACACAGTCAGTTGCACACATACAAATTGGCAAACGACTGCCTAGGAAGGAGTATTGCAGAACGGGATCTGGGGGTCAAAGTGGATCACAAGCAAATATGAGTCAACAGTGGATCACTGTGGCAAAAAAAAAAATGTGAACATCAGTCTGGGATGTTTTAGCAGGAGTGTTGTAAAGCAAGATACAAGAAGTAATTCTTCTGCTCTACTCCGCGGTGATTGGGCCTCAACTGTAGTATTGTGTCCAGTTCTAGGTGCCACATTTCAGGAAAGATGTGGACAAATTGAAGAAAGAGCAACAAAAATGATTACAAGTCTAGAAAACATGACCTTTGAGAGAAGATTGAAAAAACTGGGTTTGTTTAATCTGGAGCAAAGAAGACTGAGAGGGGACATAACGTTTTTCAAGTACATAAAAGTTTGTTACAAGGGGGAGAGAGAAAAATTGTTCTCTTTAAGCTCTGAGGGTAGGACAAGAAGCAATGGGCTTGAATTGCAGCAAGGGAGGTTTAGGTTGGACATTAGGAAAATCTTCCTAACTGTTAGGGTGGTTAAGCACTGGAATAACTTGCCTAGGGAGGTTGTGGAATCTCCATCATTGGAGATTTTTAAGAGCAGGTTAGACAAACACCTGTCAGGGATGGTCTAGATAATACTTAGTCCTGCCATGAGTGCAGGGGACTAGACTAAATGACCTCTTAAGTTCCCTTCCAGTTCTATGATTCTATGATTCGTATCCTATCATATTTATTGATGTTTTATAATTCTGGTTTTATTTTTTATTTTTGATTATCATTACAACGGGATGTCCCTAGTACAGAAATCAGGCTCATTGGTCTGTGATACCCAGCATTGCCCCAGGCCCTTTTTAAAAATGATTTAATAGAAGTATTGTGGGAGGGAATATAAAAGGGACTAAATAGAGTACTGAGTGAGAGGTACTGTTCAGAAGAGAATGGAAGGGGTTTGCAAAAGCAAGGGATGGTTTTGGATCATGTGAGATAAAGAAAGCTGGAAGCATTGAAGGTGGATAGAAATTAAAAATACTAAAAAGAATAAATCGCTAACCAATTTGCTCTAGCCCACTTCCAAAGGAGAAGTGAATAACAGAAAGAATGAATAAAATAGGTTGGTAGGGGGAAAAAGCAGTTTAGCAGTAATGAGGAAAATTGAAATCCAGGCAGAAACAAGAGCACATGTGAGAAGTGTACAGAACTGTTTTGTTTTTTTCATGTTACAATGAAAGGAACCCGACCTGATTTGGTTCTTGGCTGCTTAATTAACAGACAACTTGACTGTTAGTGCAGAAATGGAAACATGCCATATTTAAGCATTAATGGCGAAAATCTGGTCATAAAACTA
The DNA here is from genome assembly GCF_002925995.2 of Terrapene triunguis. Taxonomy (NCBI): domain Eukaryota; kingdom Metazoa; phylum Chordata; order Testudines; family Emydidae; genus Terrapene; species Terrapene triunguis. Next base: position 37,994,464 of record NW_020664481.1, on the reverse strand, counting down.
ATGTTGGAAGATAAATGTATTAGGTGAAATCAAATTGAAAAAAATAAAAATGCCTGAGAGCCTGACCTTTTTTACCTGCCACTCCAATCAGGGCTGAATTAATGCTTATCTTGGTTAGCCCTTTTGTGCTGACCGCCAGTCCTGTACCATTCTCCCCTATTCTCTTACATTACTTGGTTCCTACATTACATTATAAAAAAATCAAGATGTTTCTGTAACAAAAGAATCTCCTGATGTAACCCTTTTCCTTTCCATGCTTCCCCTGCACTTTTGTCATCCCTTGTGTCACTGGAATGTAAATCCCTGGCTGCAGGGACCTGGATGTCTATTTGTCAGTAGCCTGTATAAATGTCATTATATTGTGTTTTAACAATATAAAAACTAAAAGTGGGTAATGAGAAGTTCATTGACTGAAGGTTAGGCTGAGTAACACATTTTATTCAAGTAACAGTGGAAGAAAGTAGGACTTCTAGGAACTCAAAAGAGGAAATTGAAATGGCTGAACATTTAAATAACTGAAATAATTTATCCATATTCTCAAAAGACCAGAGACATCTGGCACGGTCTAGGGCAAGAGCTGATTCTGTTGCTCAGTTTTGAATCTTTTGTGATCCACTGTAACCCCAGATTCTTTTCAGCAGTACTGCCTAGCCAGTCATTCTCCGTTTTATAGCTGTTCATTTGATTTTTTTCCCCTTCCTAAATGTATTCTTTGCACTAGTCTTTATTGAATTTCATCTTGTTGATTTCAGACCAATTCTCTAATTTGTCAAGGTCCTTTTGAATTCTAAGCCTCACCTCCAAAGTGCTGGCAACCACTCTCAGCTTGATGTCATCTGCAAATTTTATAAGCACACTCTTCACTCCATTATCCAAGTCATTGATGAAGATATTGAATAGAGCTTAGACCGAGGACTGACACCATCGCACCCCATGAGATACGCACTCCCCTTTTGACAGCAAACCATTGACAATTACTCTTTGAGTACAGTCTTTCAACCAGTTGTGCACCCCTTTATAATAATTGTATCAAGACAATGTTTCCCTTGTTTGTCAAAAACCTTACTTAAAATCAAGATGTATCATGTCTACCACTAATAATCCAATATGCATGTATTTTAAAAAATCACTTTTAGGGGCATTTAGCAGCCCTGGGAACCTTCTTTGATGAACAGAAATAAAACCTCTTCCTTAGAGGCAGGCAGGGGAGCTGTGGGCAATTAACTCCTCCCAAAAGAGCCATAGTTGTCAGGTTGAGAGGGAAGTAGGGAGAATACAGTCCGTTTATTGTCTCTAGAAACCAGCTGATGATCCTTTCTTCTCCCCTATTGCAAGCAGGGGCACTGTTGACTTCTTTATGCCAAATTAGTCTTTTGATTTCAGTTTGCCACAATGATGACTGGAGCCCCATGCTGCTGCACAGTATTCAGCAGGTGCGATAGTTAGGGCATTGGTAGATGTCCATAAAGTTGTAGCACTAGTACCCCATGAGTTGCCAGCAAGCCTGAAGAGGAGGGAGAGACTTGATTGGATTTTTGCATGTCTTCTTGATATGTTGCTGAAAGAACAGAGAGGTCAGGCTTTATCCCCAAATAAGTACAGTCCTGTTTAATAGTGATTGGCTGGTTGTTCAGAAAGACCTACAGCTGTTGATGAGTTAACCAGTTAGCGAGATGGAAACAAAATGTCTTTAGTTTAAGTCAGCACTTCAAGAAGTACTTGGCCAAGTCGTCAAATCAGATGACAAGCAGGACACCAGCTCCTCAAATCTGCTTCTGGCTATGGCCATGAAGATGTAATCAACTTAAGCTAAATTAGTTGCTGATGTGGGCAGTAAGTCAGGTGTGAGTGTGTATGTATATATATTAATGAGTATCGGAGCAAGTACAGATCCCTGAGGAAGTCAATTGCCCGTATGACATGTACAGTTTAAACCATCTCCAAAAACGATGATCGCTGTTCTGTTAGAAATCACCTGCATAATAAACTCTACACGTTTTTTGGCTGGTACCATGGAGTAGAATTTTAGGACTAGTCCATGCTGCCAAACTGTGTGTCGTATAGTCAACAAAAACAGTGCTGATCTGCTGTCCTGCCTCAAAGGAATCCTTGATGAAAGATTTCAATCTAATCGCTTGATTCTCAGCATTACAACCTGGTTGGAACCCTGCCTGGTAATGAAATAGCATGGGGCTCCAGTCATCACTGTGGCAAGGAGGAGGCAGTGATCAGCTTTGCCCTTTGTATCATCACTGGTGTGACCAGACAACTCCAGTCTCCAACCTTCCAGTCCTGGTTGTGAGGGATCATGAATCTCACACCTGGGCCTGCAGGTCCCCAGGTTGTGCTCCGACTGCAGCAGCCATCCCACAGCTCACCAGAACTAGTGGAAAAGGGGGCTAGCAGAGCCCTAGCTCACCAAAGGCTCCACTCATAAAGCTCCTGATTGCGGGAGACATCTGACCACACCGATTGGCTCGGATGCGCTACTTAAGCTAGAAGAAGGCACAGAAAGTTGTCTGACCAACTAGGTGAATCCCTGGCTGGCTGCCACTTTGGACCCTGCCTACTCATCTTACCCCTGAACTCTGTCTTCCTACCCTTCTTATCCTAGATCCTCCTCCGCTCCCCGTTCTTACTTTTCTACCTCACTGCAGGTCCTTTCTTCTCTGTCCTGTCCCTGTCTCCCAACTCTGGCTTCGACCCTTGGCTTGACTTCTGACTGCCAAAACCCCAATCCTCTCACTGGCTGTCATTGCTCCCTTGGCAATTTGGCATAAAGGAAGGGTCCTGGTCACATTACTGTGCACAGCCAGTTAAGACTGCTTACTTCACAGTTCCATCTCAAAGCTGCATCAAAAACACTGGCTAAAGTCAAGACACCATTTTTCTGAAGTAGTTGAACCTCTCAGACAAGTACATCAGGCATGACCTTTCTAAGGAACTGGCTACAGCTGGTGTGGGACAATATATTTTGTATCTACTGTGCATTTCTTGCCAGATAGATAGCTCAGATCTGCATCCCCTAGTCTCTCTGGATCAGCTCGTGCATGTCCCTCAGAACAACCATGTGAACCAAAAGATCCTTCTTCATTAAAGCAGGATATGTTGTGGTCGTGGGCAGTTTTACTTACATCTTTGCCATTGGGGTTTCTTAAGCTCCCCATTATGCCCCTTGTAGTTGAAGAATATCTGGTTAAGGACTGCACTCTTTATCATCTTGATGGTAGATGGATGTGCTTGACGTCTCTGGACGATGCTGCCATGATAGAGTGGCTATATCACTTTCCCAATGTCTAATTAATTGGTTGTTCTGTCAAAAGCCATATGCTAGAAGTCCCTTGATTTACTGCTGTGTCTTACCAGCACCTTCCCCTTTTTTAAATGGAATCCTTTGCTCTGAGAGGAGTTAGGGTAGTGGAGGAGAAGGAAGACAATTTACCCAGTCAAAGCCTATGTTTCCCTCTCTTCCCAGTGGTAGCTCAAACATAGCTCTGTCCTCAGAAACCTTGCTGCTTTCTGCTGGCAACTGACAGGAAGGAGCCCTAGAGGGTGTTCTTTCAGATGTCATAATCCTCTACTCTTCAACCCTTCTACCAGAAAACATCCCATAATAGGTTTACTGAAAAATATTTAATGACCTTGTCCCTCTTCTGAATTTTTTTAAATGAAGTGATCATGGGGTACAGCAGCGTTTTAAGGAGGTCTGAAAAAATCCAATATATCCAAATAGGTTCTAATTCTGGGTAACACTATCTTTCAGCAATGATTCCCTTGATTTCCCCAATACCTCGATTATCTGACATTTGTGTCCCCCATTACATTCAGGTAATCATAGTTGACTTGTACCCCATAAAGACTTAATTTATAGCTTGACAGGAAGACAGCAACACAGTCTGCTAATAGTTTATATTTAAGGCTGGTTAATGGAATACTAAAAGTAGCATTATTAAGGTTGATCATGCTCACTTTATACTGCACATCTATAAGCAGGAAAAAGTAGTCTGGGGTTAAGGCGATATTTGCTCATTATAACAAGCTAAGGAAGAGGGGAAGAAGGCAATCAGTACAAAGTGAGACGATAATAAAATTATTTTTAGAAGCACAGGCAGAAAAGTGCCTGGATTTTTTATACCATTAACTTTACAGTTGTCTAAAAATGAAAATCAAGAAGGCAAAATATGCCCCCAGTGGCTAGGAGCTAAAAAACACTGAGCAGGGAAGGATGATGCAACTCTGAAACTTCCAGTACAATAGTTAGGAGTATTAAAAAACCCTAAATTCCATGGTGAATAAATAAGCATAGGAATTGTAAAATGAAGGAAAATATTTTGGCACTGTAGAACGGATTAGTGAGTCCACATTTGGCACATTGTATGAGGTTCAGAGGTTCAATTAATGTATTCTTTTAAAAAAAATCATAGAAATATAAAAGGTATAACAGTAATCAGTCAGAGGGTCCTAGTCAAACATCTTAGGTTTTCAGAAAGATTAGAGAAACCTAGTCTGCATTGCTTGGGGGTGGTGGGGAGGATGAGATTAAGAGGAGATTTCACTGAGGTGTACAGAATTCTAAAGGGAGTAGAAAGAATAGATGCTACATGGCTGTGACAGATAGTGGCAATTGCAAGAAAATATGGACATATTAAACAAACAAAGAATCCACACAATACACGTTTATGTGAACAACTTATCCTCACATTAGTTCAAATGTGGAATAAATCATAAAGGTGGAAAAAGAGCAACTATTTGAATTATTTTTTTTAAAAAGCTTATGGGTGCCATTTCATTTTTGTTCATGCAAGAAGCTATTGCAATTTTATCAGGAAGCAAGACTTTCACTTATAGGACTCAAGTATCAGAGGGGTAGCCGTGTTAGTCTGGATCTGTAAAAAGCAACAGAGAGTCCTGTGGCACCTTTAAGACTAACAGATGTTTCTCTTTATAGGACTGTTTCTCTTTAGCAAGAAATCTTTAAAGGTTAATCAGTGCATTAGGCCTACACAGAGATCAGGCAAGTGATAATTGTGGACTGTAAAATGGGTAGCAAGGTGTCATGGCTACAGGACAAACTGCACTTTAGGTCCCTTTTAGTCCCTCTCAAGTGCACCCATAGGTGACAGACCTGGCTTCCTGCACCTTACTGTTGGAGGAACCATATGGTCTAGCCTCTCTTAGATGGGATCTCTGGGCTGCAGCCCCCCTGGTTCTCGCCTGTGTTGTTAACACAGGACCAGTTTGGCTTTAGCACCTGTAAGAATTTTGCTTTGGGACCCTGTGACATGTTTTTGCAGTGACACAGAAACAGAATCTTCAAAAGGCGTTTATTTGTTCCCCAAAGGTACAAAGCACATAGAGCAAAGGGTAAAAACAATATAAGGCCTACATACATGTATCTGCCTGGCACCTTTATCCCCTCAGCCCTGCTAAGTCCATTGCTGGCAGAGAGAAGCAGCCTGTCCTGCTCATAGCATTTGCATCTCAGGCTGTCTACAATACAAGTGCTACAGCTGCAGCTGTGCTGCTATAGTTCTGTAATGTAGGCACTTGCTGTTGCTACAGTGAAGGAAAGGGTTTTTCTGTCACTGTAGTAAATCCATCCCTCAAGAGGCACTAGCTGCATCCACAGTAGGAGTTAGGTGACCTAACTAAGTCACAAAAGATGTGAAATTTTTCAGAGCCCTAAGTCACATAGCTAAGCTTTAGGTGCAGCCCAAATTTTAGTCTGTAAACTATTCACTGAGACGCTTAGTGGTCGCTCCTAGTTCACCCAACCCAATCTCATTTCTAGGACCTTTGAGAGTAGGATCCCCTTTGATCCCAGACTTTATCCCTTGGAAGAGAACTATTCTAGCCTCGAGTAAGCCAGATAGGTAGTTTCTTCCCCATTGATGGCCCACCCACTATCTTAAGTAGCCTTATCTTTGCCATTGTTTTGTTTCCTGTCGGTTTCTCCCTTAACAGCCTGTGACAGAGTGGGAATTTTTCATAATATTCATATGACTACTGTGTGTGCCTCAGTTTCCCCTATGTGCTGCATGTTTAACTAGGTGGGGGGAAAAGGTTGTTTACTCTTTGCAGAGACTCTGAGATTCCGGTGTGACTGTTGCCTAGTTGGCTGGGTTCTAGGCCCAGACAATGGCCCAGCCATTTGGTACCTAGCAACTAACAACCAGGTGGGCCCACCCTCTGCAGGAAGCCAGCCAGTTGTGACCAGCTGGAAAACAAAAGGACTAAGGAAGATGGGCAGGTGACCATGTTTGCCCGGGGACAAGACAAGACAAGAGGAGGGACCTTGGGGGTTTTAAGTGTGGGCCGGTGGAATCATGTCTGACTCTTCCGGACTGGAACTAAAAGGGGGTCAGAGGGCTCTGGTCTCAGGACTGACCCAGATGGACTTTGTTGTAACTTTCTGTGTTAACCTAAGGACTTTCTATGCTGTGTTCCAGACATCTAATAAATCCCTCTGTTTTTACAATGCTAGCTGAGAGTCACTCCAGAGTCAGGAAGGTGGGGGTGCATTGCTCCTTTTGGGTGCATAAGTTTTCCCCAGGTGTCCAGTTCAGGTGGACTTGCTGAGTGGAGTTCACAGAGTGAAGCAGGGGAGCTGATGGCTCTGACGTTCAGTCTCAGGAGGCAGTGAAGCCAAGAGGCTTACCCAAGCAAGAGGATGTGACCCTAAGGGGGTTGCCACACTAAAGGGATCTTCCCAGGGACTGTTGAAAAGCACTGGACCTATGGATCCATGACATAGCCTCCTTTGATTTAACTCCTGGCATTCATACTGTCAAACAGATAATCTGACAGGGGCATGTGTCATTTATAAATAAATAATATATATAATTCCTTCATTCCCTGAACCAGGCTTGTGATGTTAGTGGTATTCCCTTTACTCTGAATAAAAGCAGGTAGTTGTTAGGATACTTTCCTGATTTCTTGTTTTATGGGCTTTTTTCTCTCTTGCTAGGATATCCTAGTCATTCATCTTCCAGTGGAGTTTAGTGGTCTTATTGCCTTTGTATACCTAATGCACATGTGAGAGTCCTTACCAAATTTCATATTGGCCACAGACAGAATGCATGGCATTCAAGTCTGTTCTCTGAGGCCAGATGGAGTATTGGTATTCACTCTTGTGTGTCTGGGTCAAAGCATAGCTAGGCAATCTGACACTGCTAGTGGTGATAGACTCACTAGATAAACTTACAAGGCTTTCCCCTTTCTGATCTCTATGTTAATAGCTGCTTTATGGGAATAGAGAACCTGTTCTTGGATTCCATTGCCACACTGTTGTTGCTACCTGAATTAAGGCTATGTAAGCACTCATCGTATCAACACAATTACTAAAAGTCAATGTCAAAGAAGTGACCAGTTACCAATCAGACCAGCCTCAAGTAAGAGTCAGCGTAGTCCAGTGGACAGAGCTAGGAATCAGAAAACCTAGATTCTATTTTGGCTCTGCCACAAGTGACCTTAGGCAAGATGTTTCACCTCTCTTCGCCTGTTTTCCCTCTCCCTGTGTTCTGTCTATTTGAACACCTCTCTTTGGGACAGAGACTCTCTTGCTATCTATTTGTACAGCTTAGGACAATGGGTCCTCAATCTCAGTTGAGGCCTCTAGCGCTACTGTAATAGAAATAACTATTCTTCACATGACCTAATACCCACAGATTCCTCATTCCCAAAATAAATTCCCTTTCAAATCCAATGTATACACATCCATTTCCTTTAAAATCACACTCAAGCTTACTATGTTAATCAGCATGGAGTTGCTCTTCCTATATAAAATCTTCCATTATTTCATACTGGGGTAATATACAGGCAGCTCACAGCAAAGCAAATTACTAATTAAAAGGGAGCATACATCTTTAAAAGGAAAATGGTTCTCCATCTATATGAACAACAAAAGTGAGGAAAAAATAAATTGTGTTTATCAAGAAATATGCCTCGATAGTTCTAGGACAAGCACTCTAGTTAGGGTGTACTTTAGAGTTCACCTAACCATGGTAATTGCTGGAAATGGGGAGAACTACTAAAGTAAATAGGTCTAGATTTTTCTTGCCCAAAAAGCTTCAGGAAAACAAGATAAAGTTGGCACTTTGTATGGAAGCTTTATAAGAAAGGGGACAGCCCTCACTTAGGAGAAATTATAAAAAAACAAAATAAAGATATAAATAGTTGAGCAAAGACAATTTGTCAGTTACATTTGCTTATTTGGCTATTGGTAAGTTTTGTGAATTTTACTTTATTTTATTTCAGTTTAACAATAATCAAAAAGATAAACATTTATTGCCCTGGAAAAGGAGACTTGTAGCAATGTCAAGAACTGGTTGCATTGATGATTATTTTGGCAGAAAAATAATTACATAAAATAGTTGAGAGAACTCTGCAATTCTTTGTATATTGTGTGCTCAGAGTAATTGTGCTTTAAACAGATATTCTTTCATAGCAGTTTGTAGAAGTTTAAAAGGAAAGGTATCCATGTTCCTCCTAAATGGTGCAATTATTGGTAAATTTAGATTTTGAAAAAAAATAGTCTTTTACAAAACCAAAGATTATGAGAAATGTTTTCATTAAATTATTTGAAAAATCCAGTATAAAGTATGTCTTCCCAAATAAACATTCTCCTGCTCTGTTGTCACCCCAAACATTTCAGTATTGCGCTGATGCATGAGAAGCTGAAAGTGACATCGACTCATCTATTTTCATTGTCCAAGCTAAGAGAAATGGAAAAAGAAACAGCATAAGTAGTGAAAAATAAATTAGATTTTTTGGAATTCTTTGTTTTAATAATCTAAGGTACTGTTTGTAATCTAGATAAGGCTGTTTAATTACTAGATTGTCAGTAAAATTTTCAAAAGCAACTTTCCTAAGTACCTAAGTCACTTTTGAAAATGACTTTTGAGAAGTCACTTATGAACGTAAGTCATTTAGACAGTTAGAAAAATTTCCTCTTTGTCTTTTAAGGTACACTTCTGATAAAGCTGCTTTTCCCATTCCCCTCACCTAGTGGGGTTTTAGGGAGACATAGTTCCTCCCTGTTCTTCCCAGAATGCAAAATTGTGCCTCTGTTTCCTTGTCCTCCTCCCACATCACCAACAAAGACTAACAGAGAAAGGGCTTGAATAAGCTACAGTATGCCAATCCTCCAGTGCCATAGGGCCAGGGCCGGCTCCAGCATTTCTGCTGCCCCAAGCAAAAAAAAAAAACCAAAGGAAACGGCGAGCGCCGGCGGCAGTTCAGCGGCAGGTCCTTCGCTCCTAGAGGGAGTGAGGGACCTGCCGCCCCCGAATTGCCGCAGGTGCCGCCCCTCTCCCTTGGCCGCCCCAAGCATCTGCTTGTTAAGCTGGTGCCTGGAGCCGGCCCTGCATAGAGCCCATTAAGGACCCTACATGTGTGGTACCCTACATTTCTGTGGTTCTATAAAGCTGACCAGCATCAGCTCTAAGTTATATCAGAGCCAAGGCTGGCCCTCCGAATCAGAAACAACCACTCCTGACGCTGTATCAAGCATAGTTCTGTTGCCCACAGAATTTACAACTTACAATTAAGTTAATGTTAGTAACTGATACGTGAGCATAAACTAATTCAACAAAAGTAATTTTCTGTTGCTTGGCTATTAAAAAAAAAAAAAAAAGTCTCCATTTCCACACAGCACAATCACAGAGGACTTGGTGTGTGCAGCACACTCCAATTACAAGGTGATGGAGATGAATTAGCACCCAGGAGAAGTTGCATTGCTCAAGGTTGCATGTGGGTTCTGGAGTTCATAATGGTGGTTGTTTCCCTGTACAGCACTCAGTTCTGCTTCTTTTTAAGTCTGTGGCAAAACTCCCATCAACTTCAGTAGGAGCAGAATCAGCCCCGTAGTTACTGCAATACCCGGATATTAATTTATAGCTTTGTAAAGCCCCAAGGGATGGATACCTTGAACATGAGAACCAAAGTTTGTTGATCTTAAGGGCAAGTTGCAAAACTTATGTATTCACTTGGGCCTTTTCCCAGTAATTGGTTGGGCTGAGTTTCTTCTTTGGGTTTGGAGTTCTTTTCAGTTGTGTTTTACTGGTTTTCATGTTTTGTGTGTTTTCAAATTGCTGTAAATGTGCTCAGAGACAGGTGATGGGCAGCTATTTTAGAAATAAACTGCCCCATATAAAGTGAAATTCTACTCTGTTGACTACCTATTGCTAGACAGAATTCTGAAGCACCACACGTTTTGTAGCTGAAGCACCACATTTTGGGTAGTGTTAGCCACTTTAGTCTATGAAAGAAACAAATCTGCCTGATCCTGGTTTATGGGAAATCCATTGCCAGAGCTCTCAGCCTCCATCCTTTCTTAATGCTCTCAGATGTTTATTGGACAGGTATTAAAAATCATCTCAAGTCCTATCTCCATGCCTTTACACTCAATATGGTGGAAAACCCAAAGAAACGCATTTGATAGGACAGGTGAAACAGGAACCACTATAAAAGGTCAGTTCTCTCCCATGCAATACTTCTGCATTTTCCCCTATCTTCCATAATAATTTTCTGATTATCTCCATGTCCGGTAACGCCTTTCTTCCCAAAAGATCTTGCTGCAGATCTTTGCTCAAGTACATGTTGTATTGAGTAATTCTGTCTAATTTATTATGATGAGCTATATGCATTTAACAATTTAGCAAAATATTTGTCACTTTGCTATAAACTATCTCATATGCTATGACCTAACAGGTTCTGACAGCAAATAGAGTTCAACTACAGTGTAGAATTTTAAAGTTATTTACAGTGCTTGAAAGGTGTCTCTGCCTGCACTATCCACTTAATCCAGTCTAAATCTAGAGAGCTGTCTTCCAGTCCTGCCACTGTCTCTCTAATGGCTATTAATAATTGCTGTTCTAGTCACCATGTCTGCTGACTGAAAATCCATCTGAAGCTTTTGCATCTCATGAGGCAGATCAAAATTGACATTTTTTATTGATGTAACTGGTTTCTGCCAAATACTTAGGGACGAATAAAAGTAGCTGAACTCAAAGATGAAAGAGAGCCATTTGTTCGATGGAATTACCAGCCAATTGATGTCTGTCGTTAAACAAGTGATTTCTCTCTCTCTCTCTCTCTCTCCCCCCCCCCCCCCCCCGCCCCTTTTTAAGGCTTTAAAATCTAGTTGACAAGTTGAGAAATATAATTGGATTTTTAGTTAACAGTGTTCTTGTGTATCAATTGACATTTTCAGTTGTCAGAATTATAAGTGACTGGTTTATTCCTTCTTTAAGTACCTAAATATTACACTAGACTAAATTAATTGATGATCTTGACTAACTTCATGCAATATTTCACCATTCCACTTTTCAATTTATGGACTAAGTGAAAAATTACACATCTCTTTCATGTGTAAATTCATGTCACTTGTATTCATTATATTTATTTTTTCCCAACTTTTCTTTTCTTGGAGATAACTAACAAGTAGGAAGTCTGTCTTAAAAAAAAAAAAAAAAGTTTTGACTCCAGCAAGCCCCTTGTGCTGATTTACAGTTGGAAAAATTGTTAGGTGAATATAAAAACAACGAGGAGTCTGGTGGCACCTTAAAGACTAACAGATTTATTTGGGGATAAGCTTTTGTGGGTAAAAAAAATCCCACTTCAGATGCATGGAGTGAAAATTACAGATGCAGACATAAATATACTGGCACATGAAGGGAAGGGAGTTACCTTACAATATTAATGTACATTGTGAGGTGCTTGAAGTTTTGAGGTGTACATTAATATCTTGTAAGGTAACTCCCTTCTCTTCATGTGCCAGTATATTTATGTCTGCATCTGTAATTTTCACTTCATGCATCTGAAGAAGTGGGGGGTTTTTACCCACGAAAGCTTATGCCCAAATAAATCCGGTAGTCTTTCAGGTGCCACCAGAATCCTCGTTTTTGTGGGTATAGACTAACAGGGCTACTCCTCTGATACTGGGTGAATATAGTGCCAGACGATACGAGATTGAGAGCCTGGGAACTGAGGCCCTCTATCCACATATCCAGTGTAGCACATACAGCAGCCCATGGTCATGCTGATATGGGATTCAGTTAATGAAGAATTGAAGGATGGGAATATAATTAATACCAGTCAACATGATTCTATGGAAAATAGGTCTTGTCAAACAAACCTGATTTCATTTTTTGATTAGATTACAAGTTTGGTTAATAAATGTAACTATGTAGATGTAATATTCTTAGATTTTTGTAAGGCATATGACCATCCAACATTCTGATTTTAAAAAATAGCACTGTACAATATTAATAATGCAGACATTAAATAATGAAGAACTGGCTCACTGACAGATCTCAAAAAGTAGTGTAAAAAAGTAGTTGTCAGTAGGGAATCATCATCAAATGGGGATGTTCCTAGTGGGATTCTACATGTATTGGAACTGTGCCCAATGCTATTGAATATTTTTATCAATTATCTGGAAATACATATAAAATCATTTCTGATTCATGTTAAAATTTGGTGACATGGTATATGATGATGAGGACTGGGCAGTCATTCAAAGCAATCTGGATCACTTGGTGAACTGGCCCATTCAGAAAAATGTGTTTTTAATAGAGCCAAATGCAAGATCATACATCTTGGAACAAAGAACGCAGGTTATACCTACAGAATGGGGGACTGTATCTTGGAAAGCAGCGACTCTGAAAAAGATCTAGAGGTCATGTGGACAAACAACTGAACATGAGCTCCCCGTGCAACGCTGTAGCAAAAAGAGCTAATGAGATCCATGATTATATAACTAGGGTAGTACCTCTATATATGGTATTGGTGAGCTGGATGCTAGAACACTGCATCCAGTTTAAACATGATGTTGAAAAATTGGAGAGGATGCAGAAAAGAGCCACAAAAGTGATTCAAGGGCTGGAGAAAAAGCCTTACAGTGACAGACTTAAAAAGAGCTCAATCTGTTTATAAACCAATCACTGTATAAGCAACTTCAGAAGAAAATTCGAGCTACTAAAGGGCAGAGGAAGGCATAACAAGAATAATAGCTGGAAGCTGAAACTAGAGAAATTCAAACTGGAAACAAGCCTTTGTTTAAAAAAAAAAAAAAAAAAGAGGGTGACTAACCATTGGAATAACCTACCACGAGGAAGTGGTAGATTCTCCATTCCATGAAGTCTTCAAATCAAGACTGGATGCCTTTCTGGGAAGGCATGCTTTAGTCAAATACAAGTTACTGGGCTCATTACAGATGTAACTGGTTGGAAGTTTAATGGCCTGTGATATACAGGAGGTCAGAGTTGATCATCTAATAGGCAAGAAGGGACTAACATTTATGAATTATTTTTTAGTGCATCTGCTGAGGTTATCAACAATCATATCAGTTAGTAAAGTATCCTTATAAGCTGAATATAACCTGTACCAACACCTCTAAATCATTCCACTAAGGACTTATTTACACTAGGATTTTTAATTTTGTTTTAACGTAAACTAAGATGAATGTAAATTCCATTTGTTCCCTGCATTTGGGCAGATACTCAAATGAGGAAATATAACTGCTATCTGAGAGAGCACAAGGTCATATCTCTTGGTAAATATTGACTTCTAATGGCAACCACTGACTATCTGAGAAGACTTGCCAAATAAGGAGGCACAACAAGCTTAAAAATTCTACCTTTGATATTACTTGTAGCTCCAAAAATATTATTTAAAGCCTATTTATTTCAGCCATCTGGTGCTCCAATCCAAACGCAGAGAGAACATAAAAAAAAAAGTTCTAGCTAGCAAATGTGTATATGAGCAAGCTAATTGTCAGTATTTTCCTAACCTTTGTTTCCCTAATTTCTTAGGAACAAATAGTCGCTTGAGTAGTTATGTATGCAGAAAATTAGATAAGTAAATAGTATTTTTATTTGTTAAAGATAAACAGGATCAGGTTAAACTCATTTTAAAATACTAATTCTGTTCCTTCTGAACATGTGGATGTATAAACCTGGTCACGTTTTAAAATCTAGTGAGGTAAAGTGAATGTTCCTGGTCTATAGTCCAGGCATTTAAATGCGTGCATTAAATTATCTTCTCTTGCATACCATTAGTGTACTTCTTAAAACTCCAATAAAAGCATATCTGTTTTGTTTTTAATTACTCCTATGCCCATGGATCTCATTCTAACGCACAAATAGCAGTTTTCATTATGACAGAGAAAAAATATTGTACTGTTTCCATGCCAGTCTGGACATTGGAATTATACTGCCATAGTCAGCTTCCAAAGACGACTTCATTGTAACACCAATTTATTTACCTTGCCTATGGATCCCAAATATCTGTCCCCACAAAAAGTTATACATCAGATTTTGCTCTAGCTTTTTGATTCCTTACAACAGGTTGGACCTGTATGTTTACTGTTTGAATCACAGAAAAACAATTGAGAAATTTGAAGATAATTTTCATCTCAGCCTTTTGGCAATAGTTGCTGCTTCTTTGAAGACCTCTGTTCATGCCCACTGACGGGGTTTGGCACCTATAGTGTCTAGCTATGGAAGAATATAACAAAGCCATGTGTGCTGTGGGGTGTACTCTCATGCTATGAGGACATCAGTCCCATCTATAGAAAGGATGGACCCTCTTCCCACCTCTGCAGAGAGCTGAATGGAACTACCTCTCATGTCCGAGAGCTAGTTAACTAAAAGAAGATAGGGTAGTTACATTATAGTTACAGTTCCCATAGTATAGTTAGTGTTTTTATTGTTTACCTTGGGTTATCCCCTAGGCTGTGTCTGGTCCCAGGCCAATACGGGATTCAAAAGGGGTGTGACCTGTGCTGCCATCTTTCCAGACACGCACACATGCTCAGTGTCTAACATGTCTAGGAGAGGCTCATGTAGCATCCCAGTGCACAACTTGCTGCGCAGATAGCTAAGACTGCAGACACATTTGGCTTCTTTGAGCCTTCAACTGCACCCATCCGTGCACTCCTTCAGGAGTTTCCAGGTCCATTTCTTTGCCAAACTCTTCTGTAAAGAGACCTGAGATGCATCTTGCCACCGCAGATTCAGCATCACCTTTGATATTGGACCTGAGAGCAACCTCCCTGAGGCAAATGCTTACTGAGGCTAAGTCTCCCATCCAGTACAACAGGCTGTATCAAAACAGAATGCTCTGGCACAACTGTCTGTATCTGCACTGGAGATTCCCTCAATGTCCCAAAAGTCAGCAATGATCAACATAGTGAATCAGGCTTCTGGATCTAGTCTTGTCCCTCTTTTGGGAAAGGGGAAAGAGGAAGGAGAAAAGGAAGCTTTCAGCTCTACACAAGGGGTCAATGAACAAAAAAGAAAAGGAGTCATTGTTTTCCTCCAGTGACATATGCCACTTCTGGAGACTTCTCCAGTTTTGATACTGCCTCTGGCATGCATGGTACCTCACCTGAAAATCAAATTGGGGCTTCATCCATCTCCTACTCTCACCCTAATGAACAGAAACAATTCCAGGAGTTCCTGGTGGAACTTCATTTACAGATGGTGGGGTCGGCACCAGACACATCTGATTAGACAAAAGAAAAGGTTTTTTTCCTATCCTCACAGGCTCACTCAGTCCAGCAAAGGACACTTGGCTCTGACCAGTGTCCTCTCCACCAGTATCAGAGAGACAATTCTAGGTATCCTTTGCTCATGGCGGGTCATCAATTTGTATTGCAACATTCATTAGACAATTCGGTGCTAGTCTTTGCAGTTCAGGAACTCTCTAAAAGCAGTAGGATATTTCTGATGGCTACCACAGAGAAGGGTGTAGCCTGAATGCTCTTGGGAGAAAAATATATTCTTCCGCTTCCTTCAGCTTTCTTTATGGAGGGCAATGCTTCCTAATCTCCCATAAGTGGGAATGCACAGAGACTCGGGGGGTGGGGCGGGGGAAGAGGTTACGTACTAGTAATTTATTATTCCTAAAGAGTTGCTTCTGCTTTCCCCTCTGCCTTGGAGTTCTATATATCTCAGGACCCTGGGGTAGAAGAAGCTAAGGTGGGTATGGATGATGGGAAGAGGGAACCATCCTTATATAGACAAGGCCAATGACATAATAACATGCTACTGCACCCCATATTGGCCATGGCTTTGTTCTGTAGTTTCACAGCTCGATGCTAGAGGCCAAATCGCATAAGTGTGAATGCACAGAGACAACTCTTGAAGAGCAATAGTTACTAGTAAGTAACCCTTCTTTTTTCATTCTCTGCATGGATCCACCCTCCACAAACTGTCTAGTTGGTCACCAGTCAGACTTATTCTATATGCTGCTGGTGCTTCAAGTGCATGAAGGCTTGTGACCATGAAGTGGGGATGGTTGGAAGCTTCCTCAAAATTCCAAGCATATAATATAGTAGTTTGTGGTGTGGGTAAAACACTGCTCCCATTTAGTCAGTTGATGTCATCTTTAAAACCGTGAGGATGAGCATTTTTTTTTTAATTAAAGCCTTATACTTACAGAAACTGCTAGTTTGAACCCACAAGTGAAAGCTTCTTTATTTGCCTTTGATGAGCAGGTTAGTGGATTTGTCAGGCCCAGCACAGATCCTGAGTGCCTGAACTGTTATCCAGATAAGTTTTGTCAGGGCTGCAGAGCTCGCTAGCACGATACCATGCTTGCCCACTTAACCAAGTCTTCTGCTTACTCTGCAATGTGGACTATAAGGAATTATGATTCATATCATGAACCTTTGCTTGAGACTATCTAGCTATGGAGGGAAACAAGAGGTCCAAAAACATTGAATTCTCTCTACTGAATACACATCATCCCCCAAGTTTTATACTGGCTTTTGAGTTTTGGAAGCCATAAATTGTCTGATGACTCCCAAAAGTTGAATCTAGGTAAGGTGTTTTAGAATCTTTATTATATTCAACTTTCACGTAACTGATATGAGAAGAAAAGCATGTAAGTGAGATTGTGTAGGTCAGTGAATTGGAAGGTCCTGCCTTCCTTTGGCCTACTGGATTAAAACTTTCTTTGGTTCTGTTTTCACCTTAGAATGAGTTGAATTTAGTCTTCTAATCTGATGGAAGAGGAGGTTGTTGGGGACTCAGTAGATTAGTCTGGACACTTCAAGCCAAATGACATTAATGTTTTCATACATTTTTTTTACCCTAAATCTTTTTCTAAGAGTTGTAAATCCTTGCTAGATTTTTACAAGATAGTTCATAGCCCCAAGAGCGGATCCCTGGAGCCATTCATCTTAGACCTGGCTCTCAAAAGAGTAATTCCGCTGGTTTGAAGTAGCAAATGTTTGAGATTCAGGAGACTATAAAATTGATTTTTCCATAAAGAGGTAATTTGTGGTAAATGGTGTAATCCTCTGGGCAGCTATTCACTCATTTTATATGTCCAGAACCCTTGAAACATGGACAGAAAGACTGGAGAAAGACCTCTCACATCAGTCATTTATCTACAGAGGCCAGGAAAACCTTCCTTCCCCTTTTGAAGGCACAGTAGCCAGCAGCTGACCAAGACAATCACTCAATCTCACTCTCTCGAGCACATGCAAAAGATAGCAAGAGCCACAACTTTTTGAGAGGGAGGAATTTGTTGACAAGGGAAGGGGAATGCAATATACTTAAGGATCAATCTAATGCATCTGGATAATATTTGAGTTAAATAGATGATTCTGGAGTATTTTGACCAAGTTTTGAGAAAGATATTGGTTACAAATTCCCTATCACTGAAGTGAAGAGAATTTTTAGTGTGTGCATTCTTTCCAAGCAGTATAGAGGGACCCATACAATAATATGGAGGCTAAAATTCTGACATGAGCCTGGGAAGTCCTCTCCTGGAAAAAATGTTTAGTCACTTTCCCCCTTAAAATAATTTTGATGCTAGGTTCACTCACCATGAGTGAAGGCAGAGAGAGGCAGTTAGTATTTCTATGTTATTTTCCTGCTTCAATACATCAGTGCTCCTCAAGTTGCTGGGAGGGGAATCAAAATATCTTGGAAGCCAATTGAACCACTACCTCAAAACAAAATGGGCTACTCTATAACTAGAATTAATCTCTAATAATATAACATATACAATGGTAAGTAAGTTTAAAACAAAATGTCAAGCAATTAATTTTAACCATATGGATTCAGTTCATAATTCTTTCTCTTATTTATTTATTTATTTATTTATTTATTTATTAATTACCAGTAATATCATTGTTATATCTGAGTGAATGTTTAAAGATCAGGGCTCCCTGATACTTGTCCTCATTTTATATTATTGTTAATGTTGTCTTTTTTAAATTATTTGTATGAGTCTAGATTTTGTCCCTTCCTGCACACCAGCACACGGGAGCGGAGAGGACATAAGGCACCTCCTTATTCCCTTGCACCAATGCACCATACTGGCACTCCCCGTTCATAGAGAAGGGCAGGTTGCATGCTCCACAGAGCAGCTATATCCCCTCCTTGTGCAGGTGGGGAGTGGTGGTAAGAAAAGTCTTAACTCCATTCCTAACGTACCCAATGACATAGTACACTAGCACACTGGGGAACATACACTGTGACTGGAGTTTGCCTGTTACAGTTTAATACATCCCCAGAACAATGAGGAGACTGGGAGTCACAGTTTCTTTCCCACACTGTACTAGGGACAGCTCAATGCACTGTCCCTCACTGACAGCTGGATTACAAAGTGACAGCCTAGCTCATAGTAACTAAAATGTCCTACATGCGCTACAGAACAAATAAACACACAGTAATTGCCCATGAGAAAGTTAGTCATGACTCAACAAGTGAGCGCAACAAACAATATTGTGAGAGAACTGGAGAAAGGGAGTTTGAGGGTTACAGTAATATTGAGCAGTGGTTAGTGTTCATTACGTGCAACTCTTGATGATACCAAATCTTTTTTTTTTTTTAAATGGTGCAGCCATTCGCGTAGGAACAAGGGTGGGGGACAGAGCGAGTTGGGAATGCTTTCTTTGGTGTGGCTTAAAAACAGCAATGTTAGATATTCAAGTCTAGGTAGGGAATCCAAATAATTGCCTCAAGTAATGCACAGTGGATGGCAAAAATGTTACCAGGATGTGATTGTTTGAGATATAAATTGATGAGGTGTTCCATCATTTGAAGTTTTCTGCAATCCCAAATAAGATGGTGTCTCAGTCCCTGTTTATGGAAGAGATAGGCGCATCTGCCATGTGATATGCAGCTGCAATTCAAAGTGAACCATGTTTTCCATGCGAGTAAAAAGCCACTGGGTTCTTCAGTTGGGTCCTTAATGAGATGTTTGTTCAGGACATTCCACCTTGCTCACCATTGATCTTTGGGGGAAGTCCTTTGAGCTCACACACTTCAAGCCAAAAGGTTTTCTAGATTTGAGTCAGTATCTTGGTATGTCATTCAGGTCTTTGTGTACTGGAAGTTCTTTGTTCCGTTGAATACAATGGTACTTCCTAAGGATGTTGGGGGGAATTTGGGGTGGATAGATACGTGCCAGTACAGGAGTCACGGTGATGGCATTGATTTTACTGTACCTGTAATGATCTGCATAATGGTGTTAAGTTGAGAGTCGACAAATGATGTGTGGAAGTTGTGTGTCCAGACAGGTGAGTGTTGTTCTGTGGTACAGTAGACAGTGAAGAGGTCCGCAGAGTTTTTGCATCAGCTCCCCAGCTCATTCCTGCCAGTTTCTGAATGAGACTTACATGCATCTTTATTTTGTCATGGATATTCTTCAAGTGCTGGTGGCATGTGAGGCTTCAGTCTAATGCCACACCAAGATATTTTGGGGTGGGATTGTATCCTATCAGCTGGTCACAGAAGTCCATATGCAGTTCCACCCTTTGGATTGTGTAGATGGAATACTAACATTACAGTCTTAGTAGGGTTTCATTTTAGCCACCAATATGAAAGAGATAATATATGGTTTTAAGGTCCTTGGGTAGGATTTGATAGGTAAATCTCATTCCTGTGTAGTCAGAGCAATGTCATCAGCATAGACAAATTTCAGTGAAAATGGTCGCTGGTGTAAATATTAAACAAGATCAGTGCTAGGACTTATCCCTGTGGAAGGCCATCATTGAGAGTGCATGGCCTGCTGACCTGGTCACCAAGGAAAACATGAAACCTGTGGTTGGTCAGAACTTCTTGGAAGAATTTTATCATTGCATTGCATAGGATAACTTTGCAAGCTTTCTGGAGAAGCCTGTTCCTCCAAATAGTGTCATAGGTGGCAGATAAGTCTAAGAAAGCTGCCCCCAATCTTGAGTCTTCACTGTGTTGTTAAGGCCTCAATTTGTGTTGTTAAGGCTAGTTCTTGGTCAGAGCAGCTGTGGCCTGATCGAAAAACCTACTTGTTCATTCACATTGTTTGTACAGATGGCATGATCCTTGCCAGTAATATTTTCTCATAAGTTTGTATAACATGCAGAGGAGTGATGTGGTCCGGTTTGATGAGCAATTTCTGGGTGGCTACCTGGGGTTGATAGCAGCACTGATCGTAGTCTTGCACCAGATCCTCAGGATGACATCTGAGGAATAGATATAGCAGATTAGTGTGTTGCCAGCCATTTCTGTGCTTTGGCTCTGAGGTTTTTAAATCATTCTGGAAAGACACCATCAGGTCCTTTTGCTTTTCTAACTTTCATGAGTGAAAGAATCTTGTTTACCTCCCAACAGTGAAGGGCAATGACAGAGGGGATGAGCTAGGTAATGAACTGACTATTTGTCAGAATTCTCTGCACACTTTGCATTTAATTGACTCGTCCCATGTGCTTTTGAGTTCATAGCATCAGCTGAGACTTCAAGGTTTTGAGGTTGCACTGTGTTTGCAACCCCAAGCTGATGTAATCATAGCCAAGCTTTGTGGCTGGCGTGAGCAAAGTCTAGAGCTTCAGCCATCTCAATCCATCTTTGACAGCACATGAAATTCAGTAACTCTAGTAGGGATATTGCAGTGTTGTGGTCACCTGACATTTGGAACTCCTTTAACAGCCTTTCTGTTTCTGGTTTCCAGTTGGGACTCAAACATGAGGGTCAGGAAGGGAGGCAGGAGATGGTAGGAGAGAGGAGGCGAGTAGTAGAATGTGGGTTTGTAGTGCGGACCAGGTTTAAGAGATGTCATTAAAGGCTATGAGGAGGAAAAAACGAGGGCTAGGTCCAGAAAAAATGGAAGGGAGATAAGGCAGAGAAAAAGGGCAACAAACATGGTGAGAAGGACAAGTGGTGCTGTGGGAATGTCACAGGTAGATGAGAGAGAGAAAAGTGGTGTGAATGTTAACAGGCTGCTAACATTAAGAAGCAGTGGTTGGATGCCATCCACAGTAAGTCTGAAGTTTGTTTTTTTTCTTTGAATTTAAACATTTTTAATATTGTAAAAGTAAAGCATTTTCTTGATTAAATGCTGTGATAAAGCGGTTTGTAACTATGGCATCTGTTCCCTGTGTTTATTAAGTACACATTAAATTGCAAAGTCTGAAACCTCCAACTGACCTTTACAGACAAGGCTCCCTATAGGGAAGGAGAAAGTCCTGCAGGATTATCTTGTTTTCATTTTTATTATTACTTATTCAGAGCATAAATGTGCATTGTCCCTGCCCCAAAGAGCTTGCATGGTAAGCGAAAACGGCCAAAATGGGAGAAGAGAGAACAAGAGATACATAAGATTATGCAGCTACTTAAATTTTGCTTGTCCCTTCAGGGGCCTGTGAGATGTTAGCATTTGCCAAATCCTAGAAACGTAAAACACACATGAAGGTATACCAGGAACATTGGCAATTTCATTAATCTGTCCTAAAAGAATAGTGTTCATTTCATTGAAGTTTTTTTAATGTATTGAAGCTAGTAAAGGATAATAAGGTAACATACCAATATTACTTTTGACTCTCTGTCAAGCACGATTTCAGAGATGACTTGTACAGTTTTCTGCAATAGGTGTACACATTAGTTTCATCTTGTCAAAGCTTAAATCATTGAATGCAGTAAAATCTTGACACTGTAGATCTGCTGTATGATATAACTATTTGGAGTAAGCACAGTTTAGCAATATATTTAATAACTAATTAATCAGGCATGCTAGGTTGTCTCAGAATGCTTAAAAATGCTCATAGCAATAGCATATAATTTTAAGGCTGGATTATGTAATTATAATATTATGCAGAGTTGACCAGTTACTCTGCATGCTGTGTAGTTCAAAAGTGTATAACTGATCCTACATTTGCATTAAAAACTGCTTCTGGAAGCCATTGCAAAGAATTATTACATATTTGAATCACCTTTGTGCCTCTAAGTGATGTAAAGCTGAATTGTGCGTCCATATAAAATGTGTTCTTATAGTTAGGACTGTTTAAAAAATGGATCTTTACTAAACCATCTTTGCTGTGTTATTTGCTATACTTGGAATGGGAAATGTCTCAAATACTGTGCTTAATGTAACATCCAGCAATCTATATAGTGCCAATCACTGTAGTGTCTTCGTGCAGCTTAAGTAAATGCCCACTTACTGGTGTCTGCTGTATAAAATGTGTCAAATACAAGATTTAGATTAGAGGCATTATTGTATTTGGAGATCATTCCTATATTTTACATATAAGCAAATTTCCTTCTAAATACTTTTCTAAGTATAGAAATTAGAATTAAGATTACTTTGTTAAATTGCTAGTGTAGACCAAGCCTATGTTGGTATAACTATGTTACTCAGGGACGTGGAAAATCCACATCCCTAAGCAACGCATTTATACCAACCTAACTCCCGGTTTAGACAGTACTATGTCAGTGGGAGGGCTTCTCCTGCAGGGATGCTGTAACAGTTTTTATAGTGGGGGTGCTGAGAGCCATTTAACCAAACTGTAAACCCAGCATATGATGGAACCCACTTCAAGGTAGGGGGTGCAGCAGCACCCCCAGCACCTCTAGTTCCATTACATATGTTCTCCTGTTGACATAGCTATCTCCTCTTTGGGAGGAGGAGTACCTACACCAATGGCGGGCTTCTCCCTTCGACATATCTATTGCCTCTTGGGGAGGTGGAGTATCTACGCTGACAGGAGGGCTTCGTAGATAGCACCTTCGCTGAAGTGCTACGGCGGCACAGCTGCATCATTGTAGCTACACTGCTACAGCATTTTAAGTGTACACAAGGCCCAGAGTTATGCCTTTAGCTTTCATAGAATCATATGAATGTTGGGCTGAAAGGGACCTCAAGAGGTCATTTTGTTAAGTCCCTGCTCTGAGCAGGACCAAGTATACTTAGACAATTCCTAAGAGGTTTGTCTGTTCCAGTGCTTAACTATCCTTATAGTTCAAACTTTTTCCTAATAGCTAACCTAAATCTCCTTTACTGCAGATTAAGTCTGTTACTACTTGTCCTACCATCAGTAGACAGGAAGAACAACTGATCACCTCTTTATAACAGCCCTTAACATCTCAGTCGTCTTTTCTCAAGACTAAACATGCCCAGTTTTATTAACCTTTTCTCATCAATCAGGTTTTCTAAGCTTTTTTTTTATCATTTTTGTTGCTTTCCTCTGGACTCTCTCCAATTTGCCCACATCTTTCTTAGTGCATGGCTCTCAGAACTGGACATAGTACACTAACTGAGACCTCACCAGAGCCCAGTAGAGCAAGAGGATTGCGCCCAGATGAAACTCCTGTTAATACACCCCTGAATATTAGCCTTTTGTATGTGATCTTTTCCTATTATGAACAACATCTTTGGCAGCAGTATATCCTTTCAGAGGGGGTGAGGGTTTTGCTGTACTATGTCTGTGTATGTGTCAGTGTTTCTTCCATTTTTCAAGCATAATTTATCTAATCTCTCTTGCTTTTTATACTGCACTCATCTTTGAAATGTCTGAACAACCTTTGCTTTTGCAAAGGAAAGTGCCAAAATAACAAATATCTGAAAATTAAAAGTAAAGTGGAGAAGATACAGTAGCTTAAAAATTGCAGTGAAGTATACAGCAAATTACCCTGCAAGTTTTTATAACATGCTGTTTTGTTAAGTAGCTCACAAAGTTAAAATGCCCAGATATCCCTTGTTCATTGCTCTCAGCTATACCCAGTACAGGAAGGTAATGGTTGTGTGTCTTGACTTTGAATAGGAGTCAAGTGCTACAGTGAATATGCATCCTTTCACATTGATAATTAAAACAAACCATGTTATTTTCCCTTATAATTCAGTTGGTTCTCCAGCTTGCTTTTTTTTAACTATAAAGTATTCTTTTATGTTCATTGTGAAAATAATACATGCCACTGACTCAGAAATAAGAGGAAGGTGCTAAGGTTAGACTTAATTATAGACATAGGGCCAAATTCTCTGCTGATGTAAATAGGCGTGCGCAGTTCTACACCCAGAAGGAAAGTGGCCCTTCGTTTCTCATTGGTATGCAAGCACTGGTAGAACTGAAGTGACTCAGCTTAACAGCCTTTCCTGGAAGGTTTTGAGCTGCCCACTTCTCTGCAATGGATCTTGAATAAAAATAGCTTCCGTACCAGGCATATTTTAGGGAAATATATTATGTCAGCGCATTCCTTACTTTTACAGAATTTAAGAGTTTTATTTGAAAATGTATTTTTACTGAAGGGTTTTAGAAAAATGATCAGTGAGGAAATATGGACTTTTGCACTTCCTACAGGACTTTGCAAAATCATTTTAACTGGTATCACTATACTTTTTTAGCGATAAAAAAGAAAAGCTACTGAAGCTCTGTTGACTGACCAACAGATATTTCTCAGCGTTTCTGTATAGCTGAGTCTTAGGATAAAATATTAAATCAGTTTGTAATAAAGGTTCATGCAGTACCCATATACAGTGGTGCAGGGGATAGCACAGTCACTGACAGGCTAGAAGGTTGGGGAATCAAGTCCCATCCTAATGCTGTGTGGTTTTTTTTTAATGTATGTAGTACTAATATTGCAGTGCATAGTAGAAATCTGATTTTCTTTTGAGAAATGCCATCCTTCACAGGCGATATTAAAGTGAGGTCCCTTCAGTCATCCAACTGTAAACTGGCAGTCATTTGGCAGTTTTTGTAGAATCTTTAATAAAGCCAGGATGCCCTTGCTAACATTCTTTCCCAAAACTTGGACCTAAAATTCAAAACTGTACATGGGCTGTTGCTGAGCTCAACAAGTCTCTCCTATTTACTACACAGTCACAACACTACCATTTGTAAAGCATTTTGGGATATCTTCAAAATAAGACATTTCATGCAACCAAAGTCAATTCTACTCTGGATTCTCCATTTAAACAGGTGTGTGTGTGTGTGTGTGTATACACATATACATATTCTTATGTACAGGTGGAGGTGCATTCATGTGCATCCTGTCCTTTAAGAGCAGGCACCACCATCTGGCCATTTACTGGGATTCATCCCTTCAAGGTATGGTAAATCAGTTACCCCAGAGAAACTGTCTAGAGATCATGTGACCAAGAGTGACTCTGGGAGGGCAATATAAATGGCAGCCTTTCCTCTGTAGGTAGGAAGACTTGGATAAGCTAAGTGCTCTTTGTGAGATGGCCCTTGGAGGAAGCCCCAGAGTGTAGCACAGCTACAGCTGTGGGATTGGAGGAAAAGGACAGTATTAAATAGAGAAGGATCGTGGGGTGGAGTGAGTGACGGCAAAACCAGAATTTAGGAAAAGGCTTAGAGATTTTTGGAACAGACTGATCTGATGAGACGGTATCCTGAGGGAAATGTTCAGAATGGGATAAGAGGGTCTGCTATGTAACTGTTGAAAACGTTCTGGGATGTTGAACCAGATCCTAGGAAGTTTGGTTATGTTGAGACTTTAAGCCAGAATGACCCTATTTTGAAACTTTAGTAGTTTTGTGGGAAGTGGGAGATTGGAACTGAGCCACAGTTGCACTGAACTCCTGGTTGGAGGTCAGATAACCCTATTACAAGGTATGTTTGTTTTTTCGTGTTTTATCCCTTATGCTATTTTTTTTCAGTAAGAATCAGAAGACATTTTTAAGTTTAGTTTGCTTTTGTTTTCCTTGAAGCTAAATAGACAGTTGTTGTCTTTATGCTGCAGTGTGATATTTCATTCTCTGCAGCTTATATCAAAAATACATTTTAAAAAATTATTATTCAGACAACCATATGAAATACTGTTTTCTGAATGTGACTGAGCCTAGGAAGGGGCCATGCTGATCCCTTTGCAGATTGGGGGATGTAGGAGGAATTTCAAATTTAAATAAATACAATGTTCTGCAGGAAAAAGTACTATAATGCCAGGACCTGAGTATTCAACACAGCAAAAGCAATTACAAAGTAGATAGGCCTTAATGTTTCTCATTTGATGGAAAGATTTTAAATATAATGCATTACTCACTAAAAATCTCTACCAGCCTATTGAATTGTTTTTCATAATTCCAAATAATCCAAAACTATCAAAACAGGTAAAGAGGAGATGTAAAATTAATGTATAATTATTTAAATAATTATGAATTAGTTAAATCCTCCCCAAGGTAAAAATGAATATTATTCTAAAATAGCCTCGAGCTTTCAGCCTTTGTTTTACTTTCTGTTGGGGAAAAGGCCCTTTTTGGAACTGATCACGTTTAGTTAAATATTGTGCTAGTAAGTCTAATCACTACAGCACCCAGTACTTCCTGACAAAGGGTTGAAAGAGCAACAATATAATCTTTATATTTATATAGTATATTTTCTTCCAGAAAGACCAGGTGCGTGCCCCAACAATAACCAACATTGCCCTGTGTGAATACCCCGTGTCAAGCCCCACATTCACACTAAGAGGGCCCTTTTAGCACCATGCAAAAGAAGAAGGCTATCCAGCTGTTCTTTTCCATAATAAAGAGAAAAGGTCCTTCAACCAAATTTTAATCCCTCCCCTTCTCATGCAAGCATTTCAAGCCACTATCTGCACTAGGTAGTTGAATTCCCTATACTAACCCTCCATCACATACCACGCTCCAAGCTTCCTGAACTTATTCAGTTTGCTAGCTGGTCCTTGGATACTCCACTGGACTCCAGCAAATGTTCAAGATGAGCCTGTGTCACCTTTCTTGCACATTGTGGTGCTCTCTCTGCTCCCATACCCAATGGTGGAACCAAATGAGTGTTGGATTTGCTACAGACTTTGAGCTAACAGAGCTGGGTCTTCTAGCTCAGGCAGAAGAGGCTTGCGCTTTTTCAGTCCAGAAGTCGTAGGTTCAGTCCCCCTGCTGACAGCCAATGAAGGAGCGTTGTCATATATGCTCATAGCCAAGAACACCAGACCTTCTGGCTGCTGAGAATTTAAAAAATCCACTCTGTTCCAGTTTTGCATTATGGGAGGCAGTGGAGAATGTCTTTCTAACTCCTCAAAAATGATTACCCAAAACCTTCAGCCAGAATCACAAAATCGGTTACCAAACATAACACAACCACAGGAAGGTCAGGACAGCAGGTGTTGCCAGGAGGGGAGGGGGAAAGGGTCTCTGATAATGCCCAGACAATTGCAGGCTAAGAATGTGGGACAAAGAAGGGTGAAGCAACTTTATGGCACTCCCTTCATCATGAGGGTCACAGGCATGCCGAAGGGAAGGTGAGGAAGCTTTTCTCCCTACCTTACCTTCCACTCTGACCACACCCAGCAGGAAGAGGTGTTGATAGAAGAGATTTTCCCTTATTCCTGCCTCGCCAGCTCATAATAAAGATTTATTATTTTTCATATGGGAAATTGATTGTGGCACAGCAAGTGCTTCCGATAGTACTAACATACATTTTGAAGTAAGAACTGCTGTAGAGTGAGAATTTGTTAGTAGCCATCTCAGCGTATACTAGCATCAGCTTTCCCCTGTAAACCACGTGGCAATACCCATGCCAGCTGACTCGGGCTCACAGGTCTTAGGCTAAGGGGCTGTTTAATTGCTGTATAGACATTTGAGCTTGGGTTGCAGCACAAGCTTTAGGACCCTCCCATCTCGCAGGGTCCTAGAGCCTGGGCTTCAGCCCAAGCCCAAACGTCTACACCACAATTAAACAACCCCTTAGTCCAAGACCTGCGTGCCCGAGTCAGCTGGCATAAGCCAGCTGCAGGTTTATAATTGCAGTTTAGACATACCCACAGTGTTGGATTGTTGTTGTTTTTTAACTTCCCAATTGCCTTAGATTGTGAAAAGTACCTGCAGTATTCAGGATAATTTTCTAACTAGATGAATTCTGAAGACAGAGAGGTCACCTTATCTAAGTACCACCAGTGTTGCCCCAGTTTAGGAATCTCTAGGAAAATCCTATTTTAATAATAGGTATAAATGCATTTATCCCTATTTTCTTATATTTATGGCCAGTTATATCTAATTCCCTTTTATGGTTTTTAATGGGGATTTACGAGGATTCATCTGTATTTTAGGTTTAGAGATAATTAAGTACCTCACTGCTGGAAAGAAGAAATGTAGAGAGAATTGGCTCAAACCTAAAACAAGATTCGTGTACTAGTGCATATATTAAACTTCCTTTTATTTGGTTGTCACCCCAATAGGAATGATTACTGAGTCGTAAAGAAAGAAAATGTATTGCATTACATCTATTAAAGCATGTTTTATATGTAACAGTAATTAAAATATAATTGAAATCATGAGTTCTTCTAATTATTGGCTTTACATAATGCATATTTAAAGAGTGAGCATCTATAAATTTGTCCTTTATATATATTCAGAAATGGTTTGCTGGCAGCATTTTAATTAAAGATGGATTAGTTAAAATGCTGTTTAATCATTCTGTCATCAAAGGATTTAGACCTCATTAATTAGCTGTTGATAAATAGGTTTAAACTACAAAATTTAATTTAAAATATGCCAGTTGAGATCTAGAATTATTAGAAAAGAAATGGAGCAATGAGTCTTAGAAAATCTTATGCCATCTCTTTATATAATATTAGATTAAGTGTGAAATTATTAGACCATGATAATACTTGCAATTTTGTATCACTGTTAATGCTTGTAACACAGTGGCTTTTACAGTTGGTTAAGAAGTCAAAATGAGATCCTTATTGTTGACCACTCTTTTCATAGTACAAAGACTACTATGCTATGTATTCTAAGTACAGTATTTATTTTGCGAAAGACTGAAAACTCTAAGGCTCATATGTCCAAGGAAAATGACCCATTACTGAAAATGGTTGTCAGCAGGGGTAGTGTTCCCCTAGAGTAGATTAGCCAAAACCATTTTCAAAGTAGTTCCAGAAGCCGAGAGAGATATGTGGTGGAATTTGGTATTGATCACTCTTCTGTAATGGCAAACACTTTTTAATCTCATTTATACTGACAGTTACAATGTTTTCAATAACAGTAGAAGGGAGGTTACCAATGAGGATAACCGTTGACAATGGTTGTCTTCACTGGATGACTTTCCATGAACGGGCAGTGCTTCAAAGGGGTCTGTCCTCCCCTCACTGTGCCACAATCTCACTGAGCTGAAACTGAAGTCCAGCTGAGTTTTCCAGCTTTCCCATTAGAAACCTGCCCCTCAAACTGAAACCTCCAAGGAGATTTGGAAGGTTTGTTGTTTTTGAAGTGAAACTGTTACAGATTGCAGTAAGAATCTGACACTTCCTCTGTGATTCATTAAGCACAGAACATGAGGTGATTGTTTAAAAACAATTCTATAAACAAAATGCTATCAAATAAGAGGTTTCACTTTCTTCCTGTTTTACAAGCGTCATTTCCAGATCCATGTTATGTTTTTAGAAACAGAGGACCCTCACAGCATATGTTCTCTTCCAGATTCAGACTCTTACATTATAGTTGTAATAATGGATCTTTGATCCAAGGCTTCACAAATTCTATATGAATGGAAAATAACAATGTACTGAGTAGCAATGAGATATTGTAAAAAGAACAGGAGTACTTGTGGCACCTTAGAGACTAACAAATTTATTTGAGCATAAGCTT
Organism: Terrapene triunguis; assembly: GCF_002925995.2. Taxonomy (NCBI): domain Eukaryota; kingdom Metazoa; phylum Chordata; order Testudines; family Emydidae; genus Terrapene; species Terrapene triunguis. The sequence continues at coordinate 37,964,632 of NW_020664481.1, read as the reverse complement.
TTGTGGGCTACAGCCCACTTCTTCGGATGCATAGAATGGAACATATATTGAGGAGATATATATACACATACAGAGAGCATGAAAAGGTGGGAGTTGTCTTACCAACTCTGAGAGGCCAATTAAGTAAGAGAAAAAAACTTTTTAAGTGATAATCAAGATAGCCCAGTACAGACGGTTTGATAAGAAGTGTGAGAATACTTACATGGGGAGATAGATTCAGTGTTTGTAATGGCTCAGCCATTCCCAGTCTCTATTCAAGCCTCAGTTGATTGTATCTAGTTTGCATATCAATTTGAGTTCAGCAGTTTCTTGTTGGAGTCTGTTTTTGAAGCTTTTCTGTTGCAAAATTGCCACCCTCAGGTCTGTTACTGAGTGACCAGACAGGTTAAAGTGTTCTCCTACTGGTTTTTGAATGTTATGATTCCTAGTGTCAGATTTGTGTCCATTTATTCTTTTGTGTAGAGACTGTCCGGTTTGGCCAATGTATGTGGCAGAGGGGCATTGCTGGCACATGATGGCATATATCACATTGGTAGATGTGTAGGTGAATGAACCCCTGATGGCATGGCTGATGTGATTAGGTCCTATGATGATGTCACTTGAATAGATATATGGACAGAGTTGGCATCGGGCTTTGTTGCAAGGATAGGTTCCTGGGTCAGTGTTTTTGTTCAGTGGTGTATGGTTGCTGGTGAGATATTGTGGTTCTGTTCGATAGGTAGGTCAGCTTCAGGTGTGCAGGCAAGACAGCAGCTGCTATAGAATCCTTGAGCACTATGCAACCCTCACAGGAAATGAAGAGGACATATTCTCCCACCCCAGACCTTTTTATTATAATAATGTTTCTGAAGAAGAACAAGTACCATGTGAGGTTATACTTTTCACATTCATTGTTTGCATTTCCAGGCTTTCACATACATAGTAAATGCTTAAGCTGAATCTCCATGAAAATGAATATTTGTCTAATATTGATAGTTGGGTGAAGGAAGTTTTCACAAAATTCATAATTCTATGAAACCTGCAGTACTTGGAGGAAAGTTAGAGAACTTCTTAAAAACCTTGGCTGTAATTGCATTTTCCCACCCCTCATACAGCTAAAAACAACAGGTTAAATTTAAACTCAAGAAGAGTTGTTAGGATGACCTCCATCAATATAATATGGTCAAACAAACAAAAAATTTAACTAGAAAATTTAAGTATAATCTGTCAAAATGCAATTAGCAAAAAATGGGATCTCTTTATCTCCCTCTTCTCACCCAAAATTTATTCATGCCTTGTGTGTTTCCAAATACCATTGGGAAATCCAGGAAGATGAGTAGTTTAATCAAAAAAGATCAAAGAAATATCAGGTAATGTCATCTCATCTATTCAGTTGTTCTTAACATAAGACAGACAATTTATAATTCCCAATTATCCAATTAATATGCTAATTACCCTTCACCTAAGTAACTCCATTCTTAAACTAAGAATATCATTTTCCTTCAATCATCGCAAATCATACATGACATTTGTGACAGTGCTGGATTTTGTATTATTTATGGACTTTCTGCTTGTTTCTTATTTCCAGGTGGTATTAATCCCTGGTGAAACAGATGTCATGGTATGCTTAGCTCCTTTGTGAACTTAAAAGCCCACAATCCTACTGTCTTGTATTCTGTTTTGCACCTGTCAGGCATTGTCATTCATAAATTACTTTTTTCTTAATCTTTTTGGTAATTTCATTTTTTGTTCCCGTCCTGAACTCTGGATGGGTATCCATTTGTTCTGGGGATAGAGTACAAGAAAGGTGGCACAACTTCTTGGAAAACCAACAGGAGACAATATTTGGAAGTAAAGCAGATGCTGTACGGAAATCTGTGCTGTAGAGTCATTTTGTTTCTTACTCTTGAAATTCACATCTTCAGTGCTTTTATAGTCCTCCTTTGGAATATATGTTCTCTTTATGGTTCATTTGACATGCAACCAGTTATATTTCATGCCTACTTACTAAGGTTCTAATTTTGGCACCTTTACTCAACTCAAGCATCCCCTTACACCTCAAACAGCCCCACTGAAATCAAGAATCAGTCCCTGAGTTTGACCAGTCCTTTTTTCTGCAAGTTTTCCAGGACATTAAAACATAGTCTGAGGAGCAATCTCTTACCTTTTTTTCTTGACTGGCACTAAAAATCTCAAAAGTGAGAGTGAAATTTAGAAATTTGTGCATGCACACACACCACCCCACTCAGGTCTTAAATTTATAAGAAGCTTTTTCATTAGAGGAAGTTCAACTTGCAAGTGATTGGATTTTAGAAATTAATCTGTAGTAATGTTAATAAAGTAAAGCTGTTATGTATAGTCCTTTTGCCGATGGGGTGGTAAGTTGTGTTCTGAGCAATTTCTGATATCATGCAGGACATTGAAATAGTATTGCTTCATTCACAAAATTGTTGCGTATATTTGCCATGGAGCTATAGGATAAAGCTTCACTCTTCAGAATACAGTTAGGACTAATGTTACTTGTTCTTTCATCAGCCTCGAGCTCACTGTTTGAGCCCAGTGGACATGACGGTTTCTTTCTTTTAATTTCACTGACTATTTCTTCCCACATAGTGTACAAAACTGAAAATGTACACCAGTGTATTAAAAGTTAAATGAGACTGAGTTTCAGTCAACTAAATCTGAGTAGCTAGTTAGCCCCAGATAACCAATAAGGTTCCCATCTTAACCTGGACAATTAAGAAAATTGCCCTTCACTTATGAAGCTTTCTGTTGCTAATTCTTGGTTATATATGCTGTTTATGCTAATATCTCAGGATAGAGAATGAAGTACTGTTCAAAAAAGTGTATGCACTCATTGATACTGATTATCTGCCAGACTTTAACTGGTGCTTTCATTTTTGTGTCCGCAATTCTGCATATTTATGGTGGTGAGTGCCTTAAAAATACTTTAGATACAATAGATAAATTGCACCCACTGGTAACTGTGGATGCAAAATTATAGACTATTTAGGCTTCTGTAAGCACCTTATCTGTGGGTGCAATCAGGTAGGTAAATGTCTAAATGATCAAAATTGTGGCTGCCAATTGCAGCACAAAAAAGGGAGACCAGTTTTGGAAAATCTGGCTGTGTGTGCTAGTTATACCATACGAAAGGTAAGGGTGCTTCATATTAATCCTTTGCAATTCAAGAATATTTCAGTGCACAGCTTCCACACTCCACCCATAAAACTGCCAACTCCACCCATAAGCATTTATTCTGAATTCTGTACAGAACTCACATTAGTTGTTTCTCTTTCCACTCTTTAGTTCAAAACCACCTGCTTGCATTTCAAAGGGAGTCTCAAGAGGATCTGTTCAAACAACAATAGTTTTGAAATGTGAAAAGGTTTTTTTATTAAGTGGCAATTTCCTCAAAGGTACACTGATTAATTATTGCAGATCTGAAAGTCTTAAACCACACAGTGATAACTCATGTAACTATTTTAAAGTAAATATTTGGTTTTGGTACAAATATTTTAATGATGTATTAACCCCATGAGTATCTTCCTGGACCATTCAACATATTATGTGTTCTACAAAAAGGGGCATTTTTATGCCTGCGACACTATACTGCTACATCATCTAAAAATGAATTCCTAAACTACCACTGGTTTTGTTGAAATGACTCCAGAATCTGGAAGCAGCAAACCAGATTGTTCTGTGTTCTATTCCATCCTTCCAGGCAGCTCTTGGAGGGGAATGTTGAGTAGCTGTTTATTCACCCCAAGGTCACACTCGTACTCTGGTGCCTCTCCTGTCCAGGAGACACTGTAAGGTTCTTTGGACCATAGTGCCATGAGAAGGCTGATGACACTCTGCTTCATCTTGTTTTTTAAAGATGTGGATGATGCCATTTCTTTGTTTTCTGAGTGGCTGATTAAGACAGAGAACTGTGGGTTAGATGATTTAGTTTGGGATTGGTCCTGCTTTGAGCAGGGGGTTGGACTAGATGACCTCCTGAGGTCCCTTCCTACCCTTCCAAGATGTAGGGTGAAATCCTGGCCCCACTAAAATGGATGGGATTTTTGCCCTAACTTCAATGGGGACAGGATTTCACTCTCAGACTTGCAGCACTATTCTCCAGATTTGGTTCACCTGATGATTTCTTCACGTTTCTGGCCAGACACCAGGAAGTTGTTTTGATTTCTTTAAATCTTTGCCTTCTACCAGCCTCTAAGGGCTGTATGCATCTGGCATACAGGATGGGGGGAAAGGAGAGGGGCAGAAGGCTGGCAGCTAAGACTCCTCTCCCTTCTCTGAGTGACCACCCACTCCAGATGTCAGATCTATAACAGTTACTAAAGGTTGGAAACCTGAGGGTAGAAAGGGATAGTTTGGAGGGTGAATAGCAGAGGGAAGAAATATGGACAAAGAGGCTCAGTTAGTACTCATTTAAAGTAGGTGACAATTTAATTTTGGCGGGGAAGGGTGTGTGTTGGGGGCGGATTGTGTGGGGGTTCTGTTTCGCTTATTTTGTACTTTTCCTTCCGAATAGAGAAAAGAATCTGGAGGGTAGGAAGGATTTGGGGCCAGGAGGAAAATGTCAGGCTTTTTAATTTCATGTACAAAACTGAAGAACTAAAACAAGGTTTACGTTTATAATTTAAAGTTAATCATGTTTGTAAGCATTTGCATGATTGCAAAGGGAAAGTTGAGTACTCTTCCCTTTATCCCCCAAGTCCTAAAAAGGAGTACATGCTGAGGGCCATAACTCCAATTGTTCATGTCAAAATGGGGAAGGGAGAGGAAAATGTTTGGATATGTTGATATTGCCTGAAAAACCCATGGGAGTTGTCCATTGTACATAGCACAGAAGGTTGCGATAACATACCACTTGGAAGCTGAAAAGCAGTAGAAATGAATGAAATATGTGTGCATTGCAGTACAAGATCTGTGTATTTACTGAAGAATCTCACTTAAGCCAATGCAGCATCATTGGTTTCTTTCATTTTGGATGAAAAATTTTCTCTGTACTTACCCAAGTGTGTTTACTCAATTGCAGCATTAAATAAACTATCTTGATGACTGAATCAGACTTTGGCTCAGTGGAAGTCAAGCATAAGAAGCACTGTCATGTATCTGTCACAATAATAGAAATTGGAGTTAAATTCTTGATAGAAAAAGTAACAAAGGGCTCTACTTTCTGCACTCTGTCCCCTATATTTTTTCTCTCTTCCATTCTATTTCTAACTAATTATAGTTGGTACCGATTTTTAGACTAGACTCAAAAGATTTTATTTTTTTGATGTGATTTAGAAGTAGAAGTAGTAGTTTCTTGGTCCAAAAATATCTAGTCTCAAAAGAGACTAGTTGAGATGTATAGCATACTGCTCTCTTCTACACATCCATTATCTGTTAAAAACAACACCTTTGACAAGAATCATAAATAACATATTCTTTGTTCAGCTCACCCAACGTTCACTTCTTTCTAGGAAATAAATACTACACGTTACTGAATGTATGGGGATAGGTCGTATATTACGAAGAAGAAGATGTCAAAAGAAGAGACAAGTGAAAAAAGTAGTTAATGAATATTGATAATACTGGAGCCGGCCCTGCATGCATGGAATAAAGGAGCA
>NW_020664481.1:37918927-37958632 GCF_002925995.2 Terrapene triunguis | reverse complement strand
GTACCTTATTTGGTTTCCTTTTTCCTGGTCAAGAGATCCCATTAGAATTGCCAGCGTGTAAGATACTGCATTAGAAACCCACCTAAGGATTGCCATAAAAACACAAACACAGCAAGTATAAAATATGCTAAGAGAGATTCTAGTCATTTGTTGACAGAAAAGATAATCCAAAGTAGATTTTACATTAAAATAGTTTGAAAAACCCTTAAAAAATCAGGTGGGTTTTTTTATTTTCTTACAATAAAATAAGGAGGTTTAACTTTACTTGTATGCAATAACCACTTAAGATATTGAAAATACCAGTATGTGCTTGTGGAAACTGAGGGAGTTGTGTATTATTTTTTATAAATATCAGATGCTCCTCAAGTTATCTGTTTGATATTAACCTATCTGAATGCCAGGAGTTAAATCAAACAAGGCTGTTAAGAGAGAAGCCAACAGGAAATGAAACAATGGCTAAGATAAGAGTCCTGAAGAAAATAATGGAAAAGCTGTTTATTGGAAAACTCCCCCTAAGGCACTATTCACCCTGTAGCTGTGACAGTGCTTCTCTGTTGTTTCCAGTGGCTCAAAACCCAACATTTCTGGGAGGTAAATTTTCTTGTCCCTTAAATTAGCAATGTCAATAAAATAATCAAGAATAGGCATAGCTGTGGGAATAAGATGACCTGATGCTTCAGATTTAAGAAAGAGTAAGCTCATACTTTAGATTTTCTTTAGCTGTAATAAAATAGGGGCTAACGTTTGCCCTTTTTTAAATCAGTGACAGAGAGGTCGGTTTTTAAAATTATCCTTAAACTCCAGAAGACACGCTTTCAGTCAGTTATAATAATTTTTAAAACCTGAATTTTGAATGAAAACTACCTGATGGTATTTGCTCTTTTAAAAAATAAATTTTCGTTTCAAAGCAGTAAAAAGAACATAGAAGTTCAAACAGAATTATGTGGATAAACAGGGTAACATCTGACGTAAATAGACCAATGACTGATCTGTATACACCATGAAGATATATAGTGTGCAGGGTGACAAAAAATACATTTACCCTAAAGGGGAAATACTGTCTATGAAACTTAAAAGGGGAGGGAAAAAAAGACGTGCCAACTGCTTGCACCTGTGATGCATGCATTAGAAATTCTTAGACAGATGATCCAGATCCAACATAAAACCATATTAAACATACATAGCAGCTGGTCAAAAAAGCGGCCAGCCTAAATGCCAGACACAGTGTTTCCAATATAGCTGCATATGGATTTCCAGATTTAGGCCTTGTCTACACTAAAGGGAAAAGTCGATCTAAGCTACGCAATTTGAGTTACGTGAATAGCGTAACTCAAATTGACATAGTTTAGATCTACTTACTGTGGGATCCACACTACGCGATGTTGACGGGAGCCGCTGTCCCGTCGACTCTCCTTACTCTTCTCGGTCAGGTGGAGTACAGGAGTCGACGGGAGAGCGATCGGTGGTCGATTTAGCGGGTCTTCACTAGACCCTAAATCGACTGCCGATGCATTGATAGCCACAGCGTTGAGCCTCCGGTAAGTGTAGACAAGCCCTAAGTCATATGTCCAACTTGCAGTATTTCACTCCCTTAACTTTTGCATTGCACTTGGAGAATGCCATGAAGATCCATCAAATGTATTACTCAGAAAAATATATTCTGTTTCATATAACTATAAGCTGCATTGTTCAATGCAAAATTCTTACAGAAACTACAGCATATGGGGTGAAATTTTGGCTCAAACTCCCATTGACTGTAATGGAGCCAGACTGATAGAGGCCACTTTTAAGATGCTGGACATACAGTTGTTAAGTTGAAAAAGCCAGCATTTGCCAGCAGTAGTATCTGAAATGCTACAGTTATATCTTGTACTTGCAATAAGAAATAACTGTGGAAATTCAGGTGCCACTGTTGGCAGATGTTGACTTTTTTTGATGGCAACCACGTTAGCACATAATTTATAATGAATCACGTGACTGAGAAAGTAACTATACAATAATGTGAATAATTTTACTCCTGTCTCTAGTGGAAAACACATTACCCAGTAAAGATATACTATCCCTGGCACAATCACATTAACAATGCCTTTTTAGTTTTTCTTTTTTAAAAGAAATCCATAACATGTGAAACAACCAATGTAACCATTTTTGGAAAAAGGAAATAGAAAGTTCAGACAATAGGTAGATTATATGTAGCATCTCTTAACTTATTTTACTACCTTTTATTGCTGAACTGGGAATGCAGCAAAAGGTAACGGTTATATTACTGTATGAAGTTTCATACAAGTCCCAGCTTTATGAATATGTGGTCATTTGTCACATGGAAAAATAAGCCCTGCTATCTTTATATCATCTAAGATAGAAGGAAGTTTACAGCTTTCATTATTTCATTTTTAAAGCACTTTAGAAGGTTACTGAAAGCTTCGGAGAAAAGGAAATATTTCACTCAGTCACTTAAATACTATGTAGGGGTTTATAAAAATAACACTGAAAGCTACTTAAATAAGCATTACTATACATACATACAAATATAAGATGGAACTGGGCAAAATGTTTGGGTGCATGTTCACAATGCATGTAATAATAGACTTCTATATGCAAATGTGTTATGGAGACAGAAACCTAGAATTTGCAAATGGAAAGAAACATAGGTCCATAAAGTGAAGTGATAGTGGAGACTAAATATGTGTGACTGCCAAATGGAAGATTGATAACATCCAGTTGTGAAAGTTAGTAGGGCTCTTGTTATCCCATCTCTTAATTTCAGAGTATCTCCCAGACTCCTGTATTGTTATCCTCTCCTTCTGACTTTCTCTTTGCACACTTCTAAATTTCCAGAGAGATCCAAAACTTGTAAATTCATTGTAATTAGAGATGAGGAAAAATCCTATAAAATCCATCTCCCTGAAAAGTCAGGATTTAGTCCTTAGAGATATGGTTCTGTTTTCATTTCCTTTATGTGTGCATAATTTGGGGGGGTTGGTGTGTATCTTTCATTCATTATCCCTTTGGGAAGTTTTGAAATATATTTTGACTCTATGGTTGTTTAAGTAATACTCTTAATGTCCTTCAAAGAATGAACATTGTGTTCTGTGGACTGCTATTACAAAAGGACAAAATCATAACGTCTCTGAAGTTTGAATGACACCATTATCACTCTGTGTTAATGAAATGATTTTGGTATTACAACAAATGAGTTTTCCGAATCCATTCAATATTAAAGGGAATTGGATTGTAATTAGAGCATATTTCACAAAGAATAAAAGGGTCCGTGATATGTGCTTAGCTCTTATAGCACCTAATCCTGTAGTGATTGTGCTGTGGGCACATCTGCCCTCATGTGCAAAGGACTTTTATAGCGCAATATTTGTGAAGATGAAAATTCTTTTGTGCTTTCAAGGCTAAATAGCTCCCCCAGGAGGACAGTGCTGCAAAGAGAATAAACTTCCAGAATTATTTTTATATATATAAAGCAAGCACTTTTGTAATATTTCCTTATCTGGCTCTTATTCACTACAGTATAGTCTTGGTGTTGAGATCCAGATCTTTATTTTATTGCTCACATTTGAATGGTAAGATAACTGAGGTATTTAAGGTTTCAGAGTAGCAGCCGTGTTAGTCTGTATCCGCAAAAAGAACAGGAGTACTTGTGGCACCTTAGAGACTAACAAATTTGTTAGTCTCTAAGGTGCCACAAGTACTCCTGTTCTTTTTGAGGTATTTAAGCACCTTAAGTGAAAATAAGTAGTTTCATGTTTTCAGTGTGTAATAGAACACACACTTTTTTCCTGTTACGCTTACTGTGGATTGTAGTACTGTACTAGTAAAATGTGCCGGATTGTGGGAAAATAAAGTCTTTTTATCTAGAGAACAGGTGCAGCATGGGCAGCTATCCAGCAGGTTCCCACGCACACTGCTAGTTTGCATCAACCTGCACTAGCGGGGACCACCTGTAGGTGTCAGAGCCAATTCAGTGGTGTGCAAACCTGAAACTCTGAAATTTCAAAAAGGCTTGGGCTAGCCTTGGATCATCTTTCCCAGTGGGACCCCTCAGTCCACTCCAGAAAAGACTCCTTTACCTTTGTTTAGGTTGGCCTCTGTTGGTGGAGAGAGCCAGCCTATCTGGGGAGTTGCATTTCCTTTTTGAAAAATATTAAGGCAGGGGTTTGCAACAAATGTGGATTGTATTTGTAGTTGGTGTTTCAGATATGCCAGAAGGAGGTATTTTATTCAACTCTGTAATCTTAGACCCAGGCAGTTTAACAATTGTTTTCAGCCTTTGATCCTTTAACTATTTATTAGCTAATTGGTTCTAAGGTCAGGTAAACCAGTGTATTCGAAAGTTGTTTTACTGTGCCGAGTTACTGAGGAAAGCAATTTACCATTCTTCAGAAATTAAACATGCTTCATTGCAGTTTTTCTGTTGCAAAGTTTCATACCAGGCTTGATGACAGGTACATGATGAAAAATACACAAACTGGCTGAGATGAGAGAATGTAGGTTAATTTGATTGTTAAATTGAGCAGAAATTCAAGGAGATATTTGTCAGGTAGTAGGGGGACTTGCACACACAAGTCTCGCTTCAGTGCAATCTTGCTTGCTTTCTTGCTTTGTGTTGTTTCTGAATAAATTATTAATTACTGATATTTTTTTTTATTTGCAGCCTGTTTCAGCATTATTGCTATACTCGCGGTGGCATGCGCCATACTTCTTACACTTGTATCTGTGGCAGGTAAGATCTTTTTGTGTACTTCTGTAATATTTATTATCAAGATCCCATTGGAAGTGTGTAAAATTATTTTTACCATATATGTTTGGAAACAAGTAAAGTGAGCTTTAAAGTTTTGTTACTGAGAAAACAACGGGGAGATGGCTAGCACTGTGTAAACTAGATAGGTTACAGATTCTGCTGCACTCAGGAGATTACATGATTGCTAATATTGCCAGTATCACATTTATGCTCACTTCTGTGGCCAATAGGTTTTTTTAATGAAACAGCATATGAAGAAAGACTTAATATTTTCTCTTTGTAGCTAAAAAAAAAAAAAAAGTACTTTCTCTGAAATATTCTTTCTTTAAAAAAAGGCTTTCATATCATTTTCAAAATTCCTGGTCTCTGAATTTATTATACACTGCAAATAAACTAATCTTTTACGGAAATTTTGCTCCATTTCTCTTTGCTTGCTGAACATCTGCTGTTGAAATTATATTTTTGTTAATATTGCTAAAATATCATTTGTAATTCTATAAACATAAATTTTTAATATGTAGAACTAGAAGAGAAAATAGTAAATATTTTACTACAGGGATGTAAAACTCATTCTGTGAAGAGGGTTTAACTGCATTTTTCAGTGTGATCCATGGCCAGATTTTCAAAATTAGAGCCATATGGTACCTTCAGTCCACAACAGATCTCCCACTGATTACAATGAAAGGGTTGCTGTATCAAATAGTATAAAATGGCCTTTATGCTGTAAAGTAAGCTAAACTTTAGGTTCATAAAGCTGTTGTTGCATTCAGTATCACTCGTGGGCAAAATGATAAAGGGCACTTTTAGGATCCCTGTTTTTTTCTGCCATTTGCAGAAAATGCTCAGTTCCTTTTTTGTAAATGCATTTACTCTCTTTGCATGTAAAATTATAGTAATTGCATATGCAATTTTGGTACTGAATTGTGCACCTAGTTTGTTTGAAAACTTACCCTTTATTCTCATTTGACTTGAGAGTTCTTGCTCTTTACCTGGGAGGTCAACAGTTGATTTTCAGTCACTAGTCTGATGACCTTAGTCGTGGTTTCTCACTTAATAGGATGGACTTTGTAAAGGTGGTCATCTTCCTGGTGAAAAGAGCAACGAAATAAGCCAAATTTTTCAGGGCCAACATACTAGGCAGATCGAACCTGCCAGTTGAATGTTGAAGGCCTCTCACAGTCCTAGTGTGACTACCTGGAGAAAATAATGAAAATGACCAACATCGATGGCCTTGTCTTCCAGGCGATCCGTGTTGCAAATGAAGAAAAAGTCCATTAATACAAAATCAATGGCTATACATTCATAGCCAGCAATTACCATACAAAATACTGGCTGGCAATTTATTTAAAGCAGGAGATCAACTAATATGTGGTTCTACTTCCTATAGCACACAAAAGAAACAACTATAATCTCCATGTGCATCGGCAAGCTAACCATCATTCATGTATATAAACCAACTGGTGCACAGTGGCCTCAACCAGCAATACAGAATGCATAGGATCCTGCTGTATTTGTGCACGATTTTAATAGTCACCACATACAATGGGGCTATGCAGCAAGCAACATTGCAGGTGAAGAACTGACACACTGCATGTTGGCAAATGATATGTTCCTCCTTTTTGATGCAGAACAGCGCATCACTTTCCTTTCTGTAAGATGGGACAGAGGATACTGCCCTGATCTGATGTTTATCTCTAAAGATGATACAGGCACACCAATACCCATATCGTGGATCATCCTTGATAACTTCCCAAACAGCCAGCACAGACCAGTACTGACCAATATTGGCATTCAAATCCCAGTTCTCTACTCAAGATTGGCGCAGCTCTGGAACATCAAAAAAAAGTAGATTTGGCCATTTTCACTAGGACTGTGGACAACACAATCTCCTGTGCTCCCCCTGCACCAAAGATGTTTGACTGTTTTACTTCACTCCTAATCTCCGTTGCAAAGAAGAACACATGCCTGGGACACAGGTCATCATACATTCCATGCTGAACTTCAGAGAGCCAAGAGCTCCTCCACAAATATGACAAATACAGAGAGACAGTCACTGGAAAAGCCCTCCTGTCGTCAAATGGATGCAGCAAGGGGGAAATGGCATGAATGTGTAGAAGCTCTAAACTTCACACACTGGAGCAGATGCACCTGGAACCTGCTGACACACCTGGGGGCTGCAAATCCCACATATGCCACTAGCCTGCAGGTGAAAGCCAGTGCCATCACTGCTAAAATTTAGTGGACTTCAAAACAGCCTGTGAACAAACCGTATTGGAGACAAGTCCAGCATCAACTTTGGCAGGTGATGTCCACGTGCACTTCATCGTCCCAGTGGTCTGGACACAAGTAAGAAGATTGATGCCACCATTGCAGCCACAAAATTGGGAAAAGATGGTATCTATCCTGAGTTCATATGTAACCTGGGTCCACTTGCATGGAAATGGATGGTGCAGCTTTTCACCAACATCCTGCAGACCAATGAAATCCCCTGTGTGTGGAGAGAAGCCAAGGTCATTGCACTCTTAGAGCCTGGAAAACCTACAGATCACCTTCTAATTATAGACCAATCTCCATCTTGAGCATCAACTACAAGGTGATAGAGCATATGATTCTGAACCAAATCGGGCCCACTGTGGACACCAGCCTATCCAAGGAGCAAGTTGGTTTTTGACTGCATAGAAGTTGCTGCAACCAAAGTGATCCCCTATGCCAAAGTGATCCCCTATGTGTGGATTTTCAGGCTGTTGAACACCATGTTTAGTGAACACCATGTTTAGGGTGTGCATATACATCAGAGCATAGGTGCCGACTCCATGGGTGCTCCGGGGCTGGAGCACCCAAGGAAAAAAAATAGTGGGTGCTCAGCACCCACTGGCAGGCCCTGTCAATCAGCTCCTCCCCCACCCCACCCACAGCATCTCCTGCCCACTACTGATCAGCTGTTCAGCGGTGGGCAGGAGGCTCTGTGGGGGAGGGAGAGGAGTGGGGGCAGGAAGAGGCAGAGCGAGCGTGGAGCACACTCAGGGGAGGTGGATCCTCTTTATGAATTAAATTAATATTAGACTTTTAACTGTAGAAGGTAATAATAAGCATGCTTTCTCAGATATTGGGACGCTTCTTACAAAATAGACATTTACGATAGACAACAAATAAATAGCTTGTAAAGATGACTCTTTGGGATAATTGGATTGTACAAAAATCAAACTATTGGAGCTGTGTATTAAAGCCTGTTACTGTATTAGTGCTGAGTCGAGTAGCTTCAAGTTTTGTAGCTCTAAACATTAATGAATACTTATATAACTGAATCTGTTCTTTGAGATACAAGCCCTGTTCTAGTTTCTATAGAGAAATAGTGTTTGGAAATAAACACAAGTTTGCTGTTGAGTTAAATAAAAAGTATACAGACATGTTCAGTTAATATCTACTAAATTCTGGCTGGATTTTCAAAATAGGAATGACTTCACTAATTCATTCATGCTTTCCCCCCCCCCCCTTTTCAAATTACCGCTTTCCTTTCTGAAGAAATAAAGGTATCTGAAAGTTCTGAGTGCTAGTAACTAAATGGGTTTTTATTAAACAAATCACAAAAGAAATCAAGAGCAATCAATGCTGCAATTCAGTACAGAAATAAATAACTTTGCATGAATTTTCAGTGTAAGCACTCAAAATTGTTGCTCATCATCATCTCAGGATGGTAAATCAACATGTCAAAGACAGTACAAAGATTTCAATGTTTTGTAGGTAACTGAATAGGAGTAAATATTTCAGTTTACATCTTTACATACAGATTAGTCACCTTTAAAAATCAGTAAACTTTACTACTAACTATTATTATGGCTGAATGCACACTTGGGTATCAGATTGCACCTTGAAGATCTTTAGGTAATTTCAACCAAGACTGTATCACTTTAAAAGTAATGTTAAGTGTAGATGTGCATAAATGCAATTAAATAAGAATACCAGTATTTGGTTATTGTGGCAGGATGGACTAGGTCCGGAGGCCCTACTGGAGGCCTCTTGGCTCTGCATCAGCCTGCCTGAGAATATAGCAGAGAGAAGTCCTCCAGGCAGCCTAGAGTGGCTGCAGAAGAATGGCCAATCAGAGGGGCTGATGGAGCGACCAATCTGGGGCCAGAAGGGCCCTATGTAAGACAAGCAGCAGAGCAGAGAAGTTCAGTTGCTGTGTGGAGCTCGAGGAGTGAAGACTGGCTGGCTGGCTGAAAGAGCAGCAGTACCAAGGACAGCTCACTGTGGAGCGCTCACTGCAGACAGGACTGAAGCCCAGAGAAGGCTGCTGAAGACCAGATGCCTGGCTGGCAGGAAGAGCAGCAGGAGGAAGGCCAGTGCAGGCAGGCTGAAGCCCAGGGAGACCGAGCACAGAACCTGGTCTGGCCAGAGAGGTATCGAGGTGGGCCCCGCTGGGTTGGTTGAAGACTGAGCCCAGGAAGGACGGCTGAAACACCACCAACTGCGGGTACCGACATAGGCCTTGGCTGGGTGGTTGAAGAAGGCAGTGCCTCTGGGAAGAAGCTGAAGAGCTACAGCCCCATACCAGGGCCATGATAAGAACTCGGGATTGTATACTCTGGAAGGAGGGACAGTGTATGCAGCTCGGCCGGAGGGCTGAGTCGCTGAAGATCCACCAAGAGAACTGTCAGCCGGGGGGGTGCTCGTGAGAGGCGGGTGCCACCCCAATATAAGAACTAAAACCAAAAGCAGGATCACACCTGCTCATGAGAGGCTGGTGCCACCCTGAAAAAAGACTGTGATTACAGGTATATCAGCCAGAGAAAAGGGGGCAGCCATGCAAGGTGCGTGCCAACCCTGTTACAGTTATTGATAATTAAATGTGTATATTCAGATATACCTGGCACTTATATAGCACTTTACTACTTCAAAGCACTGTGTAAACATTAACTAATTATCCTTTTCAGTACCCCTGGGAGATAAGCAAGTAGCCATTTTTGCATTGGAGAAAACTGAGAAGTTAAGTGACTTGCCCAGTGTCACACAGTGAATCAACCAGAACTGGTACTCAGGAGCTCCTTCCTCCCAGGCCCAGTCCTTTCAGACCACAGTGTCACTCTGTCAAAGATTAAAGCAACCACCTCACAGCCGCATATGCTTTTTAAAATGAACACTGCAAATAAAGAAAGGTATCCTTGTAGCCATGTTGATCCCAGGATATTAGAGAGACATGATGGGTGAAGCAATAACTTTTATTAGACCAACTTCTGCCGGTGAATGAGACAAGGTTTCGAGCTACACACACAGGACCTGAAGAAGACCTCTATCTCCAAAGCTTATCTCTTTCACCAACAGAAGTTGGTCCAATAAAAGATATTACCTTGTCTACCTTACTTTGCTTTATAACAGTTGCCCAAAATAATGTCATAAGAAATTTAAAAACATACATTGAAATGATATATTGAGCATTTTAGTAAAAGCATCAGATATTGCAAGAATGAAAAAGCAGCATTAGAGAATCACAGCTCTGCAATCGCTCACCTGAATTTGGAAACTTCTCTAGGACATCCAAAATATTATATACTTTTATTGTATACATTTCTTCCAATATTACTGGACAGTACTAAGCAATGGTATATACAGGGCAGAGTACCCAGATCCTGAGCTAGGAGTAGAAGAATCATGAGATTCCATCCTGAGATGGGTAAGGGCTGGAGGTTGAACACCTTAGGAGATACACTCTGAGAGACCAGAAAGATTGATTAAGCTGCACTACAAGAGCTCTAGTCTCTTACTTCACAGGTGTGATCAGCAGCTATTTGGCAGCTGTTACCTCAGACATGGGTGTTTCTCAGGTACTAGTTTTCTCCGTTGGTTATCTCAGCTCCCCACATCAAATGATTCTAGTTATATAAGAATAGGTAAGTAAAACGGCTCTTTGTATCTGTGGGCCTTTATAAATCCTCTTGAGTCAGGTTAGTAGAGTTAATAACTCTCTCAGCTCCTTTCTTTTAATTATAATAAAAAATATTTCCAGTCTCTCTCAGATCCAGAAGTGTAGAGAAGCTGCTTAATGCTCCCTTTTGGATTAAAATTATTCTCTCTAAATCTCAGAGGAAGTAGCTTGCTGTTGTAGTTTATGGTATCTTAATTTTAATTCAGGTTTTCCTGATATACAGCTAATTGTTAGTTTCAAATTGTCTGTTGCTATAGTTTTTCCCTTTTAATTGCTGCTATTATTACACTCTTTTAATTGCTGCTATTACATTCCACGTCTCTTACTTCTGCTTATTTTTCTTTTCACAGTCCTTTCTGACTGACAATATGTTCTGAACTTTTCTGACTCCTGCGGTTTGTATTCTGTCAGTGGCATGAATTTACCAAGTTATCCGGTCTTTTCCAATTCTTCAGATTAGTAACAATTTGGAAAAATTGTTAAAGGAGTTAAAATAGAGGCAAAACATCCTCTGGCAAAACTTTTAAATTTGGATGCCTAAAGATAGGCATCTAGATCCATATTAAGGTACATAAATATGTGTCATGATTTTCAGAGGTTTTGAACATCATATGAAGTCAGTAGAGTGACAGGTGCTCAGCACCTCTGAAGTTTTAGGATACTTAAATATAGATTTGTCACGTACCATTTTAAAATCAAATTAAAAGTAATTTGTTTCTAAATTAAGGATTGTGTATACCACCAGTGACTAATACTAGCAAATCGTAGACCAGTCTGATTTAAAATCCAGACTTTATTTTTGAAAGTTGCTTTGAAGTCAGCCTAAAAGTGTAGCTGCAGCCTTATATTTGAGCTGACTTCTGGCGAAATATTAGAACTTCTCTCCATGGTCTGATGTCACTTTCCTGGAGGTGATGTCCCAGATGGACAGGTTTCTGTAACTTCACTCATAGAGCACTTTTTCCTGTCTGGTTCATGGAACGCTGATGTTGATAACTTCTGAGAAGGACATGTGTCTTCTCTCTCTTGACAGAAGCAGTAGAAGACAGTGGGTCATGGGCTGAATGAAAAAGAAATCCCAGAAGACTAGTGTGGGTAGATTAACACTCCAACTTGGTGCAAACTAATTGTCTGTGTAGACAAGCCCTCAGAAATGTCCTTCCAGTTGAAGGAAAATTATATTTGTTCCTATGCATTTAAATTAAAGAGAGGGTTTAAAGTATAGTAATTAGTGCTCATTAATAAAGGAGTGATTTTTTTTTTTTTTTTTTACTATAAACCTCTACAATTAAACCATAACCTGAAATCCAGCGTTGTTGGATTTGGAATACCTGTTGCTGAAAACATTCTGCGTAATGCACATGTTTCCATAGTCGCCATAGTTTTTCAGTACATGCATTTTTGAAGACGGTTTTACATTTTATGTATTATAATAAAATTATAAATTGATATTATCATGTAAAACAAATTAGGAGAATCAATATGCAT
Organism: Terrapene triunguis; assembly: GCF_002925995.2. NCBI lineage: Eukaryota > Metazoa > Chordata > Testudines > Emydidae > Terrapene > Terrapene triunguis. The sequence continues at coordinate 37,946,471 of NW_020664481.1, read as the reverse complement.
AGGCGGTATGGTGCACGATACTCAAAGCTGATCCCATCACATGGTTATATGTAAACTAGTTATCTACAGATACATTATGTCAGAATCAAGCCCTGAGGCGCCATGTTAAATATATATTTTTAAAACTGCTCATACAATATTAATATCTTGTTTTATCCTCACTTTTTGTAAAAATATTTTAAAAATTATATTATTTAAATAACACAGCTAAAATCATGACAAACTGTGTTGTAGGGCTTGTTTTCATGCATGTATGTTTGATAACATTGCAAACCATGCATACACTAGAAATTAACCAGCTGTAGGGCTCTTTATAGTAGAAGACGATACATTTAATTTTTTTCTCACTTTTATTTATTCTCATAATTATCCACACTTACCAAGAATGAATAGAATCATAAAATCTTAGGGATTAATCCTACTAACTCTACTCTCTCAAGCTCCCATTTCAATGGGAGTTTTGCCAATGTAAGAAGTGCAGGACCAGCCCTCTAAAAATTAGAACTCCCAACACTTGTCTTGGGAAAGGATTCCATAGTCTATTTGATTTGATCATCAGGAATTTTTACTGTTGTTTGACCTAAATGTATGTTCTTTACTTTTTTTTATTTTTGGTTACACCATCTTAGATCAACCTACCCAATATTTCTTGGTCCTTGGCATTTACAACCTTCATATAAATGTGTACAGCTATTTTCTTCTTCGACCCTCTCTTCGTCATTTGGCCAAGTAATTAAAAGTGGGGTTGGTAGCACTGTCTACTGTTAAGGTTGTCCGACTCTTCCCATTATAAGACTGTGTTTTCAGTTGCTCATAACTTTGCCAAACCTTTGCCAAATTTTGCAGGTTGATGTCTGTCTCTGGCTGAACTGTTTTTGAAAAAATTCAGACAGAATGGTTCAATAGTGTCTGAGAATAAGGCTTAGGAAAAATATGTCTCTCCAGGCTTTGCAGCAGGGACTCGAAATATGGCAGAGGAGTGTGGTCTTTGTGTCAAGGATGTGCCTTTTACTGTCCCATGAAAATCTGCCCAGACTTGGTCAAGTTGTAAACCTTTGATGAAAAATCACTGTTTGCACATGCTCAGGAGTGACTAGCTAGAGCTTTGCAGCTGAAAACTCAGAAGATTCCATCCACACTGAGCTTGCTGCAGCTTGGAACTGAGTGGGACCTTCTCTGCAATTGCAGCTCCAAGCTGTGCTGGAGTCAGAATGGAAGGCAAGGAGATTCTCTCCTGTGTTCTCATTACCCCCCTGCTGATACCCAGGCAGTATGAAGAAGGAAGTTGCCTGATTCAAATTTAGAGGGGACAAGAGCTCGACCATGGTATGGGGAGAGTAGATTGAGACAAGGAGACAGAGTGGGGGAGACACTCACAACTAGGACTGGAGGCGGGGGCTAGAGGGGCCTGGAACTGACTGGGCCAGGAGACTGGGATTCAGGGCCGGCTCTAACATTTTTGTCCCTTCAAGCAAAAAAAAAAAAAAAAAAAGCCACCCGAACTGCCGAAGGAAAAAAAAAAAAAGCTGCACGGATTGTGCCGCCCCAAGAATGGACAGAATGCCGCCCCTTAGCATGTGCCGCCCCAGGCACATGCTTCCTCCGCTGGTGCCTAGAGCCGGCCCTGCTGGGGTTGATTGGAAAAGGAGACTGGTACTGAGATCAGGACCCACGGGAGGAGACTGGAACTAGTAGTCGTATGGTAGGGAAAGACAGAGGAATTAATTTGTTACAGTTGGAAAGTATGTAGTAATGAGGCAGGAGATTGCAGGAAGATAAAGGACAGTCTCCTGGTTAAGGCAGTTGAATGCTGCCCTGTAGAATTTGATTCTCTGCTTCTGACACAGAGTTCCTATGTAATGCTAGTCAAGTCACTGAAACCAAACTTTTTGCAGGTGGTCACTTTTTGCATGTGTTCCCTATTTACTCACAGCTGCAATTTAGTTCAGTGGAGCTGTCCTTGAACATATAAAATGCTGTATAATGCTAAGAACTCTGAAAAATCAGATACTAGATGTGTCAAATTGGACACCTAACAGTGGTGGATACTTTTAACCTTAAACCTCTCTATGCCTTAGTTCCCCATCTGTGGAATGGACATAATATCACCCTCGGATTTCACAGAGGTCTTGTGAAAATAAATTAATAGTTGTAAAGAACTCAAATGCTGTAGTGACATTCACCATAGAAAAGCCCATGAAGCAATTATTAATTCTGTATTCAGAGCAGCTTTGAGTAATATGCAGTAAATAAGGCTTAGGGCCATACATTGAACATTGAGGATGAAACAAAATATTGAATAGCTGCTCATGAAGTGAGCACTGACACATCTTTGTATTGAATGAGGCAGGGGTCCTGTGGAGAAAAAATAGTGGATGATCATGTAAGTAAAGACTGTCCCATGCATATGCAGCGGGGGGCCAAATTAAGGTTGCTTGGGCAATCTTAATTCTGGTATTTCTTAACTTTTGAGTGCTTGACATTGTAACCTTGTAATGTTCTTTTAACGTTTGACAGTTCCTTTCCTCATAAATCAATCCCACAACACTCAGATTTTGGTACTTATAATATGAAAATCCTTAGCAATGAAAAAAAGTTATTGATCAAAAATGTAAACAGGGCCTAGACCTTTAAACTGCATGTATGCAGAATTTGTACATGCAGTTGCTATGAATGTACACACAGCTATGTTAATTTCATGGACAAGTGATCAGTTAGACATCTAAGTGGCCACTTCTTTGCACAACTACTAAATATGCATTGATGGTAAAAGCTCTCTGCAAATAATGCATATGTATTTTCATTTCTCTAACGGCATGTGTACAGCGCTAAAAAAATCTGGCCTCAGAAATATTTCAGAGGGATACTTTTATCCCTGATGTGACTCCATTGAATTCACTGGAGTTAAACCTAGGATGATTTACATCCAAGACACTAAGCCACCCCTTGACCAGAATTGAGAGAATCCTATTTGAACCGGCAAGGTTTTGATAAAAGGTTAGTCACATATTGAGAGGTGACACAGATGCTACCAGTATATCTGTTCTGACACATGTATTTTTGGCTATAAAACAATTCTTTTAGCCTCTGTGAAGTAAAAAATGAGAGAGCACCTATCTGAGGAGAATAGCAAAATGAAAATCAGTAGAGCTTGAGATCTCTCCTATCTTTTAACTCAATATTTGATAGACCCAGAGGAATAACAGCCGACTAGGCAAAACAAGGCACTGTGACCAAAAATAGGTCACTGAATGGATCATGGAGTTTTCAGAAATGTGAAACAAGTGCCTGTACTTCTCTGGAGACTTCTTGTTTCCCCTGTGATTCAGCAGTTTACTTAGTCTGGTTTATAAAAATAAAAAATGTATTTTTTACAATGAAAAGCTGACTTTCTCTTTTTACTCCACAAAAAAGTAAATATGTCAGTTGGTATGCCTTGTATCATGGCTGACATCTTACACTGTGGGAATATCCCCTAACAATCTGGAATGTATTCATTCCTGTAGGGCTCATACCTAACCATGCTAGAGGTAAGTTTGAACAGCTCACTTGGACAGGTGAATTTTTTCCTGCCCCAGTAGCTCCTCGGGAGTTATTAAACATCCCAGATCTTATAGTGAAGATTCAGTTTTATACCACTGGAACCATTTAACCTTGAACAGGGAAACTTATTATTTTAAAAATTAAGGAATTCTCAAAGGAAGTAGATGGATATTAGATGAAAATTACTTTTATGTTGTTACATGTATACACCTCTACTCCTATATAACGCGACCTGATATAACACGAATTCGGATATAATGCAGTAAAGCAGTGCTTCGGGGGGTGGGGCTGCGCACTCTGGTGGATCAAAGGAAGTTCGACATAACGCAGTTTCACCTATAACGCGGTAAGATTTTTTGGCTCCCGAGGACAGCGTTATATCTGGGTAGAGGTGTACGATTGTAGCATATATGGGGCTGCACCACAAAATATGTTCCCTCCCACAAAAGGCTTACATTCTAAAACCTAGATATTCAGCTATGCCAATATCTTCTGTGCTCAGCTGAGGGGATACAAAGCTGGCAGTTATGACTCTGTTTCTGGAGCCAGTTCTATGTCAGCCTCAACAGGTTGCATGATATTGGGCCTTAAAATATTCTGGTATTTAAAGAAAACTATTTTACACTTCACAGTTTTCTTTCTCCTTGTGTTTTTAATTGTTTTTTATGTTAATTCTGTGTATTTTATTTTTCAATGTCAGTGGCAACAACTCCTCTGTTTTGCACTATGGACATGCTGGAGCCCCAAATGACAAGACTGTTGAAGATGGAGACTTGTGGTAAGTTAAAGGATTGCTTAGTGTTGTTTCTTAGACTTTAAAAGCTTTAAAGCTTTAAAAAGAAACAATCTCAGCACTATATTTGAGTGCCTTTAGTCTTAACTTGAGCAGTAAAAAGATGGACACCTAAGGATTAGGGTCCACATTTTTAAAAGTGGTGTACAACTTTGGGAGACGTGGCTTTTTGGGTGCCAAACTTGACCTGTTTTTTTTTTGTTTCTTCTGAGGTTTTGGTCACCTGTGTCTCCAATTGGGGGGTGGATGGGAAGGAAGGACCCAGATTTCAAATACTTAGTTTCATGGGTAATTCGGTCCAGGGTTTTGATTGAGTGTATTATAGAAATAAAGGCCAATTGCAAAATCTAGATCCAGGTTTGTATTTGTAACTTCGAAGGAGGTGCTTGAATCTGGGGTTTTAGTTCAGGTCCACATCTATTATTGTTTGTGGTTGCTAGTTAAATAATTCAGTTAAATTTTAACATCGACTTGATCTCTACAATGTGGCACATGTCTGCATACTTCAGTGATGACATTGCAGATGAAACTGTGCAAATATAATCATTGTTGGGTTAAACTGGTGTAAAATCATGTCTGTGAGCGTATAAAAAGTAGACGATGTGGTGCATGATATAACAAAAGGCAGCTTTTGAATTTTTCCTCTCAAGATCTAAGTCAAGGGGTCACATTCACAAAGAGAAGTCCACCTATAATTAACTCTAGGTGAGTTAATAGTAGACATTAGAGATAGAAAACATCTACTAGATTATCTAGTCCATTTCCATACTATTACAGGATTGCGCCCTATAGCATATTCAAAAGACATGCAGGTGTATATTTTAACATTTGTTTGCAAAGGTGTAGAAAGTATATTAATAAACTCAGAAGCTATTAAGGAATAGAATTGAATCATAGACGCATAAATATGCCTCTTTGGCTAATGTCACAGGCGCTTCTGCAGATGCAGCAGATTGAACTAGGTAGGTAATGTCTTTATTAACAGGGTATAAACATTTTTAAATAATTTTTGTATAGTAGTATGTTGTCTGTTATTCTTGTCTGGTGTGAATAGTCTACTGAAAGCCATCCAATGTTCTACTCTATTGTTCTGGTTTGTCACCATTTATTACTGCTCTATTGTTCTGTTTTGTCACCATTTTGTATTAGAGTATAGAGAGAAGTTTATCATAGTATAGTGGGTAATTGGATTAAGTAAGATATATGAACATGATACAGTAGTGGCTAATAAATTATATCAAGATTTTCCAAATGTCAGCGTACAGCATTCAGGTAATCCATAAAGTGGTTACTGAAGGAAGAAGAAGTGTTAACATAATGTATTATGATGTCATGGATTTATAATTTAACCAAAAGTGTTTTTAAAGAGGGTGGGAAATGTTATTAGGTGACTTCTTAGGTCAATGTTATGAATACAGTCCACTTATTTATGGGGGGAGGGCTAGCTCAGTGGTTTGAGCATTGGCCTGCTAAACCCAGGGTTGTGAGTTCAATCCTTGAGGGGGCCACTTAGGGATCTGGGTCAAAAATCTGTCTGGGGATTGGTCCTGCTTTGAGCAGGGGGTTGGACTAGATGACCTCCTGAGGTCCCTTCCAACCATGATATTCTATGATTCTATGACCTAAAGCAGGGATCGGCAACCTTTGGCACGCGGCTCGCCACTCCAGGCCAATGGCGGCGGCCAGCACATCCCTCAGCCCGCGCCACTTCCCACAGCCCCCATTGGCCTGGGATGGCGAACCGCGGCCAGTGGGAGCCGCGACTGGCAGAACCTGCGGATGCGGCAGGTAAACAAACCGGCCCGGCCCGCCAGGGTGCTTACCCTGGCGAGCCGTGTGCCAAAGGTTGCCAATCCCTGACCTAAAGCCTTGACTGTCCTCTGTGGCTGTGTGCTGGACTGCAAAAAGACCTTCGTAAGGCCTGATCTAAAAGTCCATTGAAATCTGTGGAAAGACTTCTGTACATTTCAGTGGACTTTGGATCAGCTTCCTAGTGAACAAAAGTCCAAGGGGGAGATTCTCAAAAGTGTCTAAGGGATTTATGAGCTTCAGAGCTACTGACTTTCAGTGAAACTTAGGATCCTAAGTGCCTGTCACTTTTTAAAGTGAGACTTAGGCACTTTTGCAAATGTTACCCCATATCACAGTTGGCATCCTTTATAGCAGACTCAACAAAGAGAACAAGGATTAGCATGGATCTTCAATTATCCTCTCACCAGAGTGATTCTGGTAAGTCTTTGTCTTGACTAGATAAAGTTGGATAAGTTTAGGTTGGGCTTAGCTACTATATGCTAGCTAAGCCTAGCTTCAAATGAACCTTTTTCTTAATGTAGATATAGGGTACCGTCTTTAGCTCAGTTTTAACTGGTCATGTTGTCACGTAGACAGAAGGCTGGGCTGCAACTTGACTAGCTAAATCTAGCTACAAGAAGGAAAAACGTCAAAGTTTTTATATCAGGCTTTCCTAGTATATGTTAACCATTTTTCATAGTCCAAACAAAGCCCAAAGGAGTGTTGAGACTTACTGATGGCCCAATGATTGTGGTCTTGTTCTACTGCTGCTCATGTTGTACCTGCTATGTGACTAGAGGATTTCAATCCCTAGTGCTGGCAGGCTGTGCTTTTGTTATCTCTGTACTCAATGTGGAAAAGAACAACAGAACACTATCATAGAAATCTGATCTTTTTCATAATCATGGTATGAAATTTAACACAATTTTGTAAAAGTATTTTTAAACACGCGCTCTCTCTCGCTCTCTCTCTCTCTGTCTCTCTCGAGCAGTTTTGTAGGCAGCACTTTTTAAAATCTTGAGCTACCTTGCTGTAGTACAGTACAGCTTATTAGAGCAACAGGAAACTTGAGAGTGTTCTTCTCTGGATAGTCTATCAAATTTCTAAGTTTTCATCTTGAAATACTCGTTTGTTTAGGTGTTAATGAGCAACTAATTTAGCAACAGCTCTAATTTTCTCATGGGCTGGCACATTGAAAATGCTATATAGTCCAATCGTGAAAATCTTATATATATTGTTGCATGTAAATATTTTTATTTTAACATACCTATAAGTTCTGATATTTGACTCCCCATAAAAAATTTTAATGGCTGCTGGGAGCCCTCTGTTGGAAAAGATTGAGAAATCCTAAAGTACAACACACAAAGTTAAGAAAAAAAATTAGATCTCTCTGTCGGGTTAGATGAAGGCAGAAGTGGTGAAAGATTATTTCTGCTTCTGCCGGCATATTGATACATAACTTGTTAAATTAATCATACAGGATCTGAAATGAGACTTTGGTAGGAATACAATGATTTCTATGAAATATTCTTTAATTGATTTTAAAAGTTTTTTTTCCTAGTTTTTTTTTTCAGTTGATACAAGTGGAATTCTGCATATGTTACAAATATTACATATTAAACAGTACCTTGCAATAAATATGCAAGTCCGTAAACCATCTGGATACTGAAAAACCTGAATTTGGAAGAAATAATTAAGTGCCTGCTCTGTTTCTTAAATCTGTTACATCATCAGTATTACCTCTAAGGAAATCACAAGCAAAGTTATTTGTGGTGTAACTTTTTTCTACAGAACATCCCTGTTACTCCTCTTTGTACTCTTTCTTTCCAAAATGTTGCCAATTTAGAATCCCCTGATTTACAATACCAAGTTATGAAAATTCATCTACCTTTAATGTGTTTGTGGGTTCTGTAAGAAATCAATGCAGAATTGATGCAGACCTCCAATAATGCATCAGAATCCATCAGTATGAAGGGTCTGTGCTAGATCTCCATGCAAGACAAGGGCCATGTAGTAGAGGCACCTACTGAGCACTCCCTTATGGCCAAGTGTGGCGCTTCTGTGGCCTGCCTCAGTTTCCCCCCTCAATGAGGTTTCTTAAAGAGCCTGGTCAAGGAGAAGCCAAATACTCTGCTTTACAGCCATATATCTCCCTTTCATAAAGCCTTCTGAAAGGAACATTTGTATGTTGGTTCAAAGGCTTTTACCTCAGAGCCTAGATAAAACCTGAAAGTCCCCTAGAGTCTCTAGATTCCAGCACCAGCTCCTTCTGCTGTAAGACCTTAAGCTTCTCCGTTGCGGGCTCTGCCGTCTTTCCCATGCTTGTTCAGGGTCTCTCGTAGGCCTGCGTGCCTGAAGAGCTTTTTCCTAGTTCATGTTCCCTGGGAGCTCCCCTCCTCTGGATCTTCCTTTCTCCTCAGGAGCCCTTGTCTAACTGAGGCCCTTATCTTTTTATCATGCCCAGGTACCTTAACTGCCTCCCAGTTACTCAGTGAGTTAACTAATCCCAGGTGAACCTGAGTTGCCTCATTACCTCTTGTGAAGCTTGTCAGAGGTAGGTTGGGCCCTTGACCCCTTCAGAGGGCCAGCTACCTTCCGATGAGCTGTAAAAAGGATTCCTGAATCTCTAATAGTGTGCAGGCCTATGTTGTTAGGTGTATCAAAGCTCTCAAGCACAGTAGCAGACTAGCATAAAGCATATGAAGTGTCATACACAGAAATCAATGCACTGTATTAGGAAAATCTATGTACTTTATAGACCAATGCACAATTCATTTATAACCCAATACATTTAATTAACTATAAATATCACTATTAAAGTAAACCAGTGTTCCATATACAAGTTAAGATGTTTTAAATTAACATCCACATAGTGAATAAGTAAATCAATATGGTCTACAAAAAAAGCTGTTTTCATAAAACAAATATATATTATTCATGCAGGCAAAAAGGTCATGCAAATGAACCAGTACGCTCACTACACATGTTGATCAGAAGCCTACATGCAGTAGTTTCATTTGAAATTACATTTAAACAAAATGTTTATACCTGAAAATATTATCAAATTGATGTATTACAAATGCAGCCCGCTCTGATAACATAAGTCAAGTAAAACCAAAACACTGGTTTTCTTCAGTTATCTTAAACCCATAACAGCATGGATAGAAAATGAGTTTAAGGCTGAAATTTGCTACATTATGCCAAGGTATTGCAGCATGTATTTTGCCATAAGATAATCACTGTTCCTGGAGCCATGCTGTAGCTGTAATGTTTCAAGTTAAAGAGGGGAGACATTAGGGCTAGAAAGACTGAGAGCCCACCACTCTGTACAAAGATGACATACTGCCAGTTCTCCGGTGTCTTCTGACCCAGTCCTACCAATGCTGTCATGTGGGACACAGAGTCACAGGACAGTTATGGGATGAGGGGGAGGCTGGCAATAGAAAGAAGACTAGGGTGTAGTGGAGGGGGACAGGGGAGGGATGCTTTGAGGGCAGCAAGGGGACATTTGTAAAGCAATGGAGTGTCAATGTGGGGAAATGACATTCTTTTGGTTTGGAGCTATCTGTCCCTTGAGCATAGGGCAGTTGAACTGGACGGAGTCTGACTCCTACTTTGCCTTCTGGGAGCATCAGGCAAGATGTCAGTTTCCCACATTGGGCTCCTCTCCCCCTTCATTGTCCTCAAAACACCCCCTCTCCATTCTACCCTAGGAAGTAGATAGACATCTGGCTCCACAACTGTGTAGCATGGGAACAGTCCCAGATGGTAACTTGACCTTGACAAACGCTGCTGATGCTAACTCTGTAATATGTACTTTTATATTTTGACTCTGAGATGTATCCAGTAGAATAATTTGAGTTCATTATATTCAGTTTGCTAGGTAGGTGCTTAGTACAGTACAACATATTTTTTGTTGATTACTGTTACTGCCAGATTGCTGAGGGAATTTTATAAATTGATTGATTTATTGAAATTGATCAGCAGGGTTCCTGTAACCCAGGGGTCGGCAACGTTCGGCACGCGGCTCGCCAGGGTAAGCACCCTGGCGGGCCAGGCCAGTTTTATTTACCTGCTGACGCGGCAGGTTCGGCCGATCGCGGCCCCCACTGGCCACGGTTCGCCGTCCCTGGCCAATGGGGGCGGCGGGAAGCGGCACGGGCGAGGGATGTGCTGGCTGCGGCTTCTCGCCGCCCCCATTGGCCCGGGACGGCGAACCGCGGCCAGTGGGGGCCGCGATCGGCCGAACCTGCCGCATCAGCAGGTAAATAAAACTGGCCCGGCCCGCCAGGGTGCTTACCCTGGCAAGCCGCGTGCCAAACGTTGCCGACCCCTGCTGTAACCTTTGATAATGAGGAAATTATGCCTATAATCCTAACACAAAGACTTCATATGTGAAATCCAAATTTAAATGTTTTAAATGCTCGAAAATACATTTGAACCCAGATGCCACAAAAAGAGAATATGGCTGCTGTTGCTGGACACTGTTTTATGTCTGTATTTTAAGGTGCATGTTTCTGTCTTTTTATTGTTGTTGATAGATGTGCCCCAAAGAAAATTTGGCATTTAGTAAGTTAGCTATTTTTGGCAGCCTTAAGCATCTGATAACATTTTTAGGATTGGTTTATGTATTCTTGCTTGCAGAATACTAAAGATAATCACAGAGTCTACTTAATTGCTTTATTTAAAAAAGAAAAGTTTCGAGGTATCCCTGTAGTAGTTCACACTATTAACACAGAAGTGATCTTAGTGGTATGATCTCCCCCCATGTGCATTTGTAATGCATGCACTTTGATAAATAGAATGGTGTGAATCTGTTATATACACTTAACTCACAGTGAAGTCAGTTGGAGTTTTCTGTGCATGAAGTCTGCAAGACTGGGCCTGATTGTAGAAAAGACGACTGAAGAGAAATACATAGAGGATTCTAGCCAGCCCTAAAGCAAATCCAAGGATGTAATTCATTAGGGGGACTCAAATGAAGTCATAAATAATGAGAGCCCAGCATGAACCACTTATGAACTGCAGCAGACCTGTGAGAGAGAATGTTAACCTTGTATTCACTCTGGAGCTATATATTATTTATACAATAAAATTAACTGTAAAAGTTTAAATGGGAGGATGTTGGAGTTTCAGGTGATATTTTTGCTTTTATTTTACCATTTTTTAATATGTTCAGCTCTTAATTCACTGATTTCAATGAAAGTATTAGAAAGTGCTACAATATCTTTTGTAAAGAGAGCTACTGTCCCATCACACCCCTTCGCTGCCATCATTGAGCTAGTACATGCACACAGCGATGTCAGTAAATTAATCACAGCTTTATTTAGTACTTAAATTCTAAAACCTGAGTGCTATAGACAAGTTTTATTCGAATAACTGTTTTTATCATAAGAATTGCAGCATAAAAATGTAGTCTTAATACAGTCCCAATAAATCATAATTTAACTGTCTATTTTAGGCATTTTAAGTATGCCCATCACTCTATCACCAAGCACCAATTATGTAGGCAAATTGTAGTAGATAGTGGGAATGGAAAGCTATCTAGTGTGCAGAAGATAAATTATTGGAATAATTTAAATCTTCAACAAGAAATACTTTATTTTATTCAGATTTATTTTAGTTAATGTCACGTCTCTAGTTTAAAGTATTAGCGTAATATTGGCACAGCGGGCACGAAAATTAATTTATAAATTGTCTCTTGGGGAAAAAAAGTCCTGCCATAGAAAGAAATTTATCTACCTGATGTTATTAGCAATTTATTGTTAATCTCCAGAATAAAGGTGAAACATCCATGCAAGTGTAAACATCTTTGTATAGTATGTTAGTATATAACTACATCTTCCTCTTGTATTATAATACTGAATTTCAATTTGTTTCTTTCTGTTTGGCATAACTAAGAATCTGCAATTTAAGGGGATTCAAGATTCACATTTGTTTGTTTTTCATAGTTTCACTATTAAAAGTGTCTACCCTGTTTAACCACTGGTCCTCCCACCAACTGCCATTCCAGAAGTTGCTGGTTTTGCTCATCACTCAGAATCTCTGCACTGAATTGGCAGTATAAAAGAAGAAAACAGACAGATAAAGCAGGATGAATAGAATGAATAGAAAAAATAATATATTTTGAGCAATTAAATGCATCTATATAAATGCATAGAAAAGATACATGGGACACTTTTCAGGACATTTGTAGTTAATGATTATTCAAGACATACGAGGAATATGGCAGAAACGAGGTTACTTCTTGTAAGAGGCTATCAACCCAATATCAGTGTTTGTACATTCAGTCTGAGCCCCTCTAAAACAGAACAGATAATCTATAATTGCTTAGTTATCATATTTCCTTCTTTGATCTAAGAGCATAATATTGGTTTTTAATATTAGAAGCAATGCCATAATGCCTTAAATTCTGGATTTATTGAATTTGAAATACCTCAGAATATTCTCCATAACTAAATTATTTTTATTATAATTTGTTGAAAATCACACACTATTTATTTGTGGGAATGAGGGGAAAACTCTCTCTCACTTTCTCTCTCTTCATTACACTGGGGCTTTTCATGAGCACCAAACAGCTAACATTTATTTCTTTAGTCGAAAATATTGAAAGCGTTTGTTTAAAATCTTCATCTATTAAAGTATCAGATGAACTTTTAAAACAGATATATTAAACAAAAGAATAGGTAAAATTGTTTGTCATGTATTTTTAATTCTGTTTTAGAAAAACTGATGCTTTTTATTGTTAGTGCTGCAACACTTAACACCAAACACTGCTCACCAAAAATGATTTTGTCCAGATGGGGGCAATGTTGCATTAAAAAGTGAGAACTGAGTCCAATCTTTTTGTATGAAAAAATACAGTTTTCCCCAAGACTGCTTTAATTGTCTGATATTAAAACAGCTTATTTTATGATAGCTATTTTGTTCTTCTATATTTATTTATTTTTTAAAAATTAAGGCCTGCAAATATCCCAAGACATTAACATATCAACTGTAAAACCTGAACTGTTTGATATGGCTAAGCTAAGTATTTTCACTTGGCTTTGTGTGTTTTTATGGATTTTGAGGTTCAGTGCACTAATGATTTACAAAACTGATAGACTTTTTAAATTTTTTAATCTGATGCAGTTTGGAAACATTTTGTTAATTTCTCTGTTACTGTTGTGTTTCTTAGAAGTAATGTAAGGAATTAAATTGGTAACTATTTTTTTAATGGTAGAATGCAGAAGCAACAGGCTGTCCATTTCTTAAAAAATCATCCTTAAATTTTATTCAGTCATCTGCAGTTAGTTTACATTTTTAGTAAAAATTAGTTGATTTTTTTTCTTATGGTATATGCATGGTTAATTTTATGTTAATTCACAAAATCTGAACTTGATTAAAAATAGAAAAATGTATTTAGTAAGCCTTTTATTGAATTGATTTCCTTCTCTGATTGAACACATTTTCTGTTCATACTGGATAATCCACATTCCAAGTTTGAATTCTGCTTGAAATGTACAAGCATTCTAAACCAAAGCAAAGGTCAACAGCAACAATGTGCTTTTTATTGTAAAAACATTTCAGTTTTCATTTAAGTGCTGTATTTGAGTCTTTTAATTTAACTTTCTCCTTAGAACACCATGTTAATTTATTTCTCCTTTTTTATCACATTCAGAAAATTAGTTTTATTTTCTAGATTTTTATGGACTCTTAGATTTTGTTTGGTACTCTGTAAGTAAGACTGGAGTGTTGCTTTGCATATCATCGGCCTGGTGTCATTGGGAGTTTGGTTGAATAAAATCAGCAGGACTAGGTCTCATGTTTTACTGAATGACAGTTGAATTTAATATTTCCTATTTTAAAATATATTATTTAGCATAATCAGAAATAACACCCACAAAAATCAAGTGACTTTCTGTATTATAATCACATATAGGCAAATCATGTTTGAAATATTCTCTCAAAAAGATTAGTGCTTATATTGCATTTCAGTAGAAAATCAGCTTCCTAAAGCCCTCTCTCTTTTCTTGGTATCAGAAGTTAACTCACAGTAGCCTTGGAGTGCATAGATACAGAAGAATACAAATGCAGGGGCAAATTGATTCTGGCTCTTAAACAGGTGCACAGTTCAGAGGAAGAGTACAGGGAGCCTCCAGCCCATCCCTTGAATGCCCTGCATAAAGACCATGGATAAGTCCAGTCCCAGTCTCTACACTCAGGGCAGTTGAGGGACTGCTTCAACTCTGTTACCCAGGAGCAGTCGTCACCCAAAAGGTGCAGTAGCAGGTATGCAGCCTCTGTGCACCCAGGAGCTCCAGAAGGCTTTCTCCCTGAGGCATGCTTTCCAAGGCCAGATGACTTCCAGTGCTCCCTCTAAAGGGATACAATTCTACACTGCCCCTAAATGGCACCATTGAGCCGTTCAAAGGCAAGAATGTTTCCCAATTGCAGTGGCATATTATCCTCTTGAGGTGCTGCCATGAAGAATAGACCTTGTTTCCCAACAGATAAAAATGTGCTTTCCTGTCACTGGCAATACACTCGTGGCTCATGAACATTCAGGCACTGCTGTTCTAAATTACTGCCTACTGTCTTGATTGCTGCACATTTGGCTTGCACATTTGGCCCTGTAAATAGGAAGACTGGCAACTCTTGGCTTTGTCTTCTTACAGCATGTATAGTATTGTGAAGTGTCTGAATAATGGATTAATTTGGAAAATGACAGGGTTAAGTAACTCTAAGGTTGCCAGCTTCAAAGCCAAGAAAAATCATGAGATGGTTCTGAAATGAAGTATTGCTTTGTTCACTGTCTGATGCTGACTCAGTTTTATCCATGACAAAAGTGGGAAGCACTGACCTTTTACATATATGAGAGCTTGAGAGTATTTACAGTAAAATCAACAATCAAAGGTCTGACATTTCACCTATTTCTCTAAGCTCCAATATTTGTTTAGCGCACACAATCTTTGGTGCTGAAAGTTAAGCATCTAAATGGAAATTTTAGCACCTAAATAACTGTGGGCTGACTTTAAAGGTACTGAATGTGCACAGCTCAGCAGGAGCTGTGGGTGCCCAGTACCTCTGGAAATAGTTGCATTTATTAGGCGTCTGTTATAAAATTAGATGCAAAAATTTGGTTCCTATGTATAACCGTATGTGAATCATTTACTTTGTGCTGGCATTCTCTAGCCTTCACCTCACCAGGTCAGAACCAATGGGGTGTTCCCTCCCTGAGCTTGATGGAGAGACAGCCAGCTGCAAACAATTTACAGGGTTGCACTCTTTTTCATCTGCCTTCTGCTGCTGTGACATTCTCACCCTTGCCTTTGCAAAAAGAAAGGTGTTACAATGATGCTTCCAAATCTTCTGTTTCGAGATGGAGGTCTCAAGCAGATGACAAGCTAGAGTTGCAATCACTCTTAGGCCTGGTCTACACTAACCCCCCAAGTCAAAGTAAGGTACGCAACTTCAGCTACGTGAATAACGTAGCTGAAGTCGACATACCTTACTTCGAACTTACCGCGGTTCAGACGCGGTCCACACGCGGCAGGCAGGCTCCCCGTCGACTCCGCGGTACTCCTCTCGCCGAGCTGGAGTACCGCAGTCGATGGTGAGCACTTCCTGGTTCGACTTATCGCGTCCAGACCAGACGCGATAAGTCGAACCCAGAACTTCGATCCCCAGCCGCCGAACTAGCGGCTGGGTGTAGACCAGCCCTTAGGAAAGCACTAAGGGCAAGGCAGGCCTGATTTTCCTTCAGGAGAGAACTGCTTCTGTTAAAGATCTTCATAGCTATAGCCTATTGAGCAGTACCAGAGGCAGAAAACACACTGATTCAGCAAGCTGGTAGACTTGTAAGGGAGGTAATCTCTTCCAGGAACTTTCCCTAAAATTTTCCTGACCTCATCAATATTCTCAATAGCAGAGATGCTGGAATAGAACACTGACACTCTTCTTCTGCAGCTTCCAGTGCAGCCACTGTTGCCTCAGTCCCTCTTGCCCAGCAACCCCAAGCGCTTAGAGACTCTAGCAGTAACTCCCTGCTCTTTATTTGGGCCATTGCACTCCTTGTATTGAGCTGGCCATCTCCCTGCAAAAACTCAGTGAGTCATGGAGAATGAAAAGGCTTTCTCAGAAGGGGAGACTGGCTTCCATAGCAGATGGTAGCTGTGCACAAGCTAACCAAGGTGCCTTTGGCTGCATCTATACTGAGAAAGTTAGGACTCATGATTTGCCACCAGTACAAAGCTTCCCCACTGGTGGCGCATAGGGCTTTACCAGAGTGTCAAGACTTGTTTGATTGTTTTGTTTTTTTTTATTATTGCTGCTTTTTATTTTCTGATATTTTCACAAAAGGCAAACATTTAAAACAAGGCAAATCCTTGTGAATCTTATCCTTGTGTGAAGGGAATTCGAAAGTGTATATAGGCTGTTACCAGAGTAGAGGGGTATTTGTTGAAGCAGCTTTTAGCATCCAACTGAATGAGGTTTAGAATTCATGCCCCATGAGATGAACAGGCTTAACTTCCAAAATTCATATTTAATTCCAATGAATATGGGAGAAAGAGGGAGGTCCCATGCTGCTGCTGTCTTTGGAGACTGTTTTCTTCCATGCCAGGATGATGGAAGGGCAGACTGCTCCAGCAGCTTAGAAGCTTTGCATTGTGCCCATTTCTATAAATCTCTCTGTACCCATCAAGTGCTGCTGCCCTTGCTCCAGTGAGTCCACACCTTCTCCACTCCTGTGAAAGGGAACCCCACTCCTAAGCAGTTTAGGAACTGTGTCCCCGGGGAAGCTGTTTGCCAGTCAGAGCTCCGTAGCTCTCCTGCACGCCTCCCAATGTCCCTATAAAAAAAATACTGAGACCCCTTCCACAGCCAGCTGCCCTTGTACCCTGTCACCTATTTCCTCAGTGGACCATACAGTCTTCTCTCCTGCAAGGTCTTAAGTAGCCAGAAAGTTCTGCATGCCTCACTTTATGCATGCCATCCTTTAACTTTGTACAGACTGTAAAGCTCCATGGTGGATCTCTCACACCATCACCACCCTGCCACCGAGAGTTGTGGCAGGCTGGCAAATCTGGGCAAAGCTATCTGAGGCTTGGACAGTCTCTCACTGCTTCCTTTGAAGGGCAGCAGCATGAGAACCAGCGCAGGAAATTGATTGAACTCCCTCTTCTGGTGAAAACACAAAGCAACCAGACAAGGAGGAAGATAGCAGGTGGAGAAGTACAAGAGTGCACGGTGGCAGCATTTTGTGACTATATGTAGCACAAGTAGATTTATGTGACAAAGGTTAATTATGCAGCCATTTTCTGGATACATAACTGCATTCCCTGTATAGACCATGGACCTAGTCACTATTGAATTGACCTGCTTTGAACAACCAGTTTAGAAGTGAAAGGCTCAATATTCCATTACCAGTGTTCAATCTAATATCCTTCACCCCATGTTCTGACCTACTTGAATCACGCAAAGGGAACAGAAAGACTGGCCACATCTCCACAGTTGGAGAGCCCTCATTGTGTGTAAAGATAGTAAGTAGATGGATCCTGCACCACACTAAAGAGGAGATCTGACTTTAATTTTGACCAAACACAGAAAGTAGATCTGTAAAGTAAGGTGGCAGTTTGACATAACATTAGAAAGAGATGGTTCTTTCATTTAACAAATAATCTCATGCAGTGACTTTATGCCTATATATGGAGAAAATAAACCTGGCCATTTACACCTCATATTTTACAAATTTAAACTGATAAGCAAAGTGCACTGGGATCCTTCAGTATTGAAGACTCTTAATCAGTGTTAACAAACCACAAAATATTTTTCTAGATTTTAAAGCCAAAAATATAACTCTAAAGTTACCTTTTACCATACAGTGTGCTGTGAAAGTAATAGGACCACATCCTGTTCATCTTATTCACTCAGTAGTCCCAATGTAACTCTGATGGGTAGGGTGAGGAGGATCTGGCCCATAGTAACAGGTATTACTTTCAAAAGCATGTGAGTGACTTGGATGCCTAAAATTCCATTGAACGTCAATGGATTTAGGTGTTTTTGAAATTATTTCCAAGGTCCCTAATTTATATTAAATATTAGCATGGAACCTAACCTATGTAGTAAATGGAGAGTGCAGATTAGTGCGTATCAACTGAACCTAGGACCTTTCAAACTTCCACTGAATAACTGAAAGGTTGCATATAAGAGAGAGGAATATCTATTAGTTCCTTTCTGCATTTATTTCTAACAGAATCACAAGATTATGGAATAAGCCACATGCTGTGCCACTTTTGCTCTTTTATGTTCAAAGTAGTTTTAAATTGTGAGATCAGGCTTTTTGCCTGTGAAAAAAGAAGTGAAATGTAGAATCATAGAATATCAGGGTTGGAAGGGACCTCAGGAGGTCAAATAGTCCAACCCCCTGCTCAAAGCAGGACCAATCCCCAACTAAATCCCCAAATGGCCCCCTCAAGGATCGAACTCACAACCCTGGGTTTAGCAGGCCAATGCTCAAACCACTGAGTAGTTAGTGATTTTTGAAGGTTACTGCTAGAACAGATGTAAAAGGCAGCCTACCTTTTGTTTGACCTTATTGGCTAACATTACAGTGCTGATACATAGCAATTCAGTCTGTCAGTAAAGCACCTGAAAGGTTATCTGCTTTTTCTCATACTTTGCATTGTCCAGCTTTAGTTAATAATGTTTACAGTATTTTGCAATGTGTGAGGGAAGGAAGATTATAAAGTACATGCATGTGGGCTAGAACCAGCATGGGAGCTCTAAAAATCAAATCATGCAGTTCTATACAGGTAAGTCACTTTTTGTCCTTACTCCCACAAAATATTTTATTTGGCATTTTTTTACTGTGTATCTTTTATATGAGATTCTAGGTATATTTCCATATTTGCTTCTAAAAAGAAAAATTGAAGAACTGGACAAAAAAAATTAATAAAAATTATTAAAAGGGGGAAAAATAAGTAGGGGAATATGGAATCAGTGACCATTAGCTACTATTGCACACCATGTGGATTCACCCTCAAAGAAGGTCAGGCAGGATTTTTGTTACTTGCCCTCCCTCAGGTGTAAGCCAAATAAAGTTTATTTTCTGGTGAGGACTTCAGGACTTGCAAGCGATGTCAGTATATATGAGCTAAATTGATGCCTCACTCACACTGATCATGCTCAGCATGTGATCAGTGATACTTTTTTGGCTGAACTGTCCATTGCAGACACATGGTAGAGGTGAGTTTGCAATGACCTTGTGCAACCTCAGCCACATTCTCCCTGAGCAGATGTCAACCAGGTATGAACAATCCTGTTTATAAAGTGCTAAAACCACAAGGAAGGGAAAATGGGAAAGTGATGCCAGTAATTTTGTTGGTTGGCTATTCTTCCATGGTTAGACAATTCTGGGGAAAAAATGTGGAAAATATATCTTCATGTTGCAGAAAATGTGCAGTGAATAAGATACATAGATAATGGAAATATACTGTGTATATTTTTCTTCAGTGAAGAATCACAATTTTTTAGGGACTTGTAGCATGCAATATATGTAGTGTTCCACGTTTTCAGTTTTTACTGATTTTTCACTGGTAAATTACTGGGTTTTTTTTTATTATTATTATTAAAGGGGTCCAGCTTTTACTGATTTACACCTGTTTATCAATCCACTCAGTATTGTTTGGGGTATTATTTTTTTAAACACTATAGCTTTACCGGATTGTTGTGTCCTGCAGCTCTGAAACTGAAGCAGTTCCACAGTGGAAAACACAAAATTCACACACAGTGGAGGTCGGAAAATCAAACAACGTTAATATCACAAGGAGACACTGCCCGCCTATTTCTTTGTGTCCGTTTAGTAGTGGGAGCACTGAACTTAAACAATCAATCTTCCACAGATAAAGATATGTAGGGCGCCCTATCCACCTGGTTACCTCCTTTAGGGCCACTCTCCTTACTGGTTTGGATGGGCAGGCCTGGGTTCTTCTGGATCCCCGCACAGCCAGATCTGCCCTTTCTGTAGCTGGTTCCAAACTACCCCCAAAATTGCTTCTGTCCCTTCCAGGACTCCCAGGATAGGGCATCTCACTCCCCATTGGTCAGGCTAGCTCTTCTTAACGGGCTTCCCCTTGTCGATCATTTGATTCTGCCCCCTCCTCTGAGCAGGCATGCCTGCAATCCTTCCCCAAACCCACAGGGGCCTCTGTTCTACATAGGCCTGGTCTACACTACGGGATTAATTCGGATTTAGCAGCGTTAATCCGAATTAACCCTTCACCCGTCCACACTACAGAGCCAGTTAATTCGAATTAATGGGCCCTTTAAATCGATTTCTGTACTCCACCTCGACGAACGGAGTAGAGCCTAAATCGATTTTGTTAATTCGAATTAGGGTTAGTGTGGCCGCACACCACCGAATTACTGTGTTTAAGTTAATGGGGTAGTGTGGCCGCACACCACCGAATTAATGTGGTTAAAAACCGAATTAAGGTGCTTAGTGTGGCCGCGCACAATCGAATTTATACAACCTGTTTCCCAAATTCGAATTATCTAAATTCGGATTAATCCTGTAGTGTAGACATACCCATAGAGTCTCTCCTCTCTCCCTCTGGATTGCCTAGCAGACTCTGAGTCTACCCTTGGCTCCCCCTCCCTATCAGGGACAGTGTGCCTCTGCCTGAACTACAAGCACACAGAGCCCCAGGAACCTAGGTAAGGTCCTTGCGGGTTACAGATAGATAAGGTAAAAAGCATGGGGCAAAAATGCAAATCTGTACCTGAATACTAACAAGAAAATCGGTGCTTAGAAATTTTCAAGAAAAGTAAAGACGGGAGTGAAGAGGATGCATTGCACTGCAAGTACTGCAGCACTGCAGTCAGTGCTCACGCTGATAAAATAAAGGAGCGTGTCAAAAGCAAGCAACACAAGAAGGTTAGAGAAGAAAGTGAGCTTCAGGATAAACAGTCAGTATCAGGAGCTTTCACCAGGGCTTTAATAAAAGAGAGGACACAAGCATGATTGTGTCAATGAATTTGTGAGTGCTCTTTGTTTCACTGGACAGCTGCGGTTAATTGCAGAGGAGCCTATTGGAGACTGTGCGACTGTACTGTCCAGCAGCAAAAACCCTTCCTAATGCAGACAACCTCACTCGTAAGTATCTGAATGAAAATTACGGTGCTGTAGTATCTAAACTGATGGAACGAATTGATGGAAATGTGGTGTCTAGTCTGATTTTTAACTGACATGTTTGAGATGTACCAACCAATTTGGGAAAATGTTTCCATAACACAGATTCTGCTTCCTACATGGCTAAATTTGCACAAGAGATTAAACTCAATCAGAAACTGGAGCTACTACATATTACCAGTCCTGCCCATCTGATTAATGTTGCACTGTTAGCAGCTACTGCTACAGAAGAAATGAAAGACGTGAAATCTTGCATCATTTGATTCAGGGCTTTTTTCAAGCATGCAAACAAGTTGAAGGCTTTGTTTTACACGGTGCGAGATGAGTGCAGAGTGTTGATTACCTACCCCTGTTGTGCCACATCAGTAAATGAGCTTGTACTTTGCTGCCTGTCGTAAATATAATGCATAGACTGTGGTAATGCCTCTCCTATATCATCCTAAGTTTGTTGGTTCTAAAGCAGAAACTTTGAAGAGCCTGGGAAATAACCGAAATGATCGCCAGATTTTGCGTACCAAGGTAGTGTTCATTGTTAAAAACTTGGAATCACTGTGTGATACACAGAAAACATTGGAGTTTTCTCTGACTACTGCCAACACATTTGCCAATACAGATGTTTACTGGATCTTGACAACCAAAATCTCAGCTGAATTGAGCACGAAAGCTGCAGGAGAAACATATGAAAAGAAAATCCAGCTGTTTCTGGAAATCCTTCCGATGCCAGAACATGAGAGAACCAAAAAAGCATTCAAAACTTTCAACACAATGCTCAGCAAGAAATGGGAGATGACCGTGGCCTGTAATCTGAACCCCGAAGTGTTTGGTACCGAAGATTCTTTTTGGAATGTCATTCAGGTGTTGCACCCCTTCCTCAAGGTGAATTTTGCAGTAGGATATGACCGTTATGACAGAGCGTTTCAACCATTTGCCACTAAAGATGAAAAGGGAATTTCCTACTTACATGAACTTGCGTAACCCTGAAAATGCAAAACTGTGGAACAGTCCTCAAGACACACTTCCCAACTTCAGCAAAGTGGCAGGGTGAGCTTTGAGTGTATCCACTGGATCTATTGATGCAGAAAGCATATTTCAAAATTGGACTACCTCCAAGACCGCAAAAGGCTCAACATGAGTGAGGATATTTTGAAGAAAATTATGTGAGCATATGCAAACCAGGATTTCTGGAAAAACTACTACTACTCTCTGAGAGAGAGAGAATGCATACCTTTGTACATTTAAAAAAAAGTTTCAATTATACTATTGTAAAATGTGCATATTACAAAAGCTTTTTGGTTTTCTTTTTCCGCGCCTCGATTTTATTTTTAACCCTTTTTCATCCTGGTTTTAATGTTTGGAAAATAAACACTGAAAAATTCCCCCCCCCCCTTTTTTTTCCAAATAAAAACTGAAAATGCAGAACACTAAATGTATGGAGTGTTGTTACATTTGTTACTGTGCATTAAACTATTAAAAATAAATTGTAGATCAAGAAGTTCTCTAGGCTAAATATGATAGGCATACAGTTGTGCATCTAGTGCAGTGGTGGGCAACCTGCGGGCCACATGCAGCCCATCAGGGTAAGCTGATTGCGGGCCATGAGACATTTTGCAGTCGTTGACCGTCCGCAGGCACGGCCCCCGGCAACTCCCAGTGGCTGCGGTTCGCTGTTCCCAGGCAGCCTGCAATCAGCTTACCCTGATGGACCGCATGCGGCCCGCAGGTTGCCCACCACTGATCTAGTGTGTTTATGCAATTGCCGCATTTAGTAACAGTAAATATACTGCATTCATACACACAATCGCAGTAGTTGCACATATTTAATGGGCAGTCATGTGTCTGTCTGAAAATATAGCTTTTAAAGTCTCTGGTCAGTGTGCTCTATCACAACTGAATGTGCTGATTTTTTTCCTGGGTAGCAGGAAAAAAGAGGATGATACTCCTTTAAGGATCCTTCCTGCATTTGGGGTCTAAGGGAGGAGAAACAGGGACACACCTGAATGGAGGCCGGGGGGGGGGAACAGGAAATGGCCAAAGCAGGTGGAGGCATTGATCCACCATTCATGCATTCCAGAGGGATCTCTCTCTCTCTCAGATCAGCAGCAACTACCCTCAACCCAGAACAGGACTGAGTTTTATGATCTGCTATGGCTGGCATTAGTTGCCTTTTTTCTTTTGGGGCTGGGAAGAAATGTTTCCCTCACCTCCAGATTGGCCAAGACAGGCTGGGTTTTTTCATCTTCCTCACAGCAGGTCATGGACCTGGTGGTTAGGTTGAGATGTCGCAACTTAGTAGGTGGCAGGTGTGGCAGATCTTGGTGCAGGTACTTGTTACTGAGGAAATACAATTCCCTGGTAAATGGGTTGAAAGTGGACTTATGGGGAGGCATGCTCTAAGGAAGCTGGAAAAAGAAGGGTTGGGGCTTCTAACATCTTGTTCAGCAGGCAGACAGCCCTGCGCCTTTTCCAGCCCTTAACCCTCATACAAGGGGAGGCTGCTTGTGTCCCTGCAACAGACTGGCTGAAGTCTGATCAGGCCATCAGCCCTCCCAAGTAGGTGTGAGCAATTAAGGAAATAACTGTGACATACACTGCATGACTTGGCTATCCAGAACCCAAGAGCCTACTCAAATGGTAGTGCCTGGTCTGTAACTTTTATTCCTGTGTAGCATCTACTTGGGGATTTTCCATTACTCAGTTCTGCAGTAACCCAAACATCTTAGAAAGCCAGCCTTCCTTATTAATATTGTTTGGTGATTGTAATTATAATTGGTTTAAGAAAACCAGAAAATTTCTATGACGACAGTAATATTAAAAAAAAAAAAACCTTAAGATTTTGGCTATTTTGATTGTGGTGTATTTAAATCCTAATTGCCTTTATTGAAACCTGTTAATCTATGGAAATTATGGAATGCCTCTGGAATTGTAATTATACTGAGTCAGGGCAGCCTTTCTTTAGCAACATTACAGCTTTATATATCACAAACTGGAGGATAATTAATCCTAATACATTAAAAGTACTTGATACATAAGGATAAGTACTTGAATGCTTTCTTCTTTCAAAGCAAGAATTTTATTCCTTTATGAAAGATTTGTAACTGGTCAAACATCTGTTATCATGTAAGATCAAATAGGTGGTAAAAATATAAGAATAAATCACCAAAAAATGCAGAAAATCTATGTGACTAGAGGGGAAATAATTTCTGCTCAGGCTTTAAAATTGTTACAAGGTTGAATGTATGAGACAATGCAAAGTTCAGATAGTTAGTAGGTATGTTTTTAATAAGAACACAGTGTTGGCCTAACTGCTCACATTGAAGTCAGTGGTAAAACTTTCATTGACTTCAACGTGAGCAGAATTAGGCCAATGTTGAGCGTCTTTGAAAATCCCAAGTACTATGAAAATTTGAATTTCACAAAATTAAATGTTTAGTTTCTGTCCTCTGAATTGGGGATTGATTCACACTCTCAGGGTCCAGTACTATCTAGAATGCAACCCTAAAGAACATGGGACCTTTTTACTGAGAACAATATTAATAATCACATCAAACAATTTCTCCATCTGCCAACACTTTTATATATATGCTGTCTAGTTTGCTACTGTTTTGAAATGAGCCTGAACCATAAATATAAGATCCAGCTTCAGCAATGTTGTGGGTTTTACTGATCTTGGGTTTTGGTTTGAGCTCATATGTAATTACCATTTTGTGAAATAATAGTAAAATTGCTTGTCTTTACTCTGTGTTGTGGGAATGGTTTCTCTTCTACAACTTTAATTCTTCAATAAACATTTTATATTTAAAAATATATTTCACATTTTAATTAATGTGTATAATCTAGAAAATATCATGTGTTTGTATATATATACACACATGCACAGAATAATTTAATGATTAGCTATGCGAGAATTTCCTAAATAACATGAGCCTACATCCTCATAGCTGAATCTTCCAAACCGGAGTTTTATTTCTAATGCTCAGATCCTACAAGTGGCTCCACATGGGTGGACCCTTGCATCCAGGCAAAGCAACATTGACTTCAATGAGGTCCTGCATGGACACAGAGGTTTGCCCACACAGAGCATGGATTTACAGTCTGATTTATGCATTTAGACTGTAAACTCATTGGGGTACGGCAAGTGGAGAATTAGTAGGATTATGACATTTTAATCTTAATTTTTTTTTAAATGAGCAATTGATTTTTAGTCAGACTATGGAAAATCTTGTGCCTCTTATTTTTTGTTAAAACCTATTTTACCTCATCTTTGTATATGTTTGTACAGTGCCTGATTGGTCTTTGGGCACTATTGTAATATAACATTAAGTAGTAATTATGACTGTTCAGTTTTAACCCACTGTATTAAAGTTAAATTATAATTCATTTATTAATTGGAGATATAGAATATTCATTGGCTTAGCCACAAGGCACTTTGTCACAAGGTATAGCCATCTGTCCCTAGTTATCTCAAAAGTGAAAGTCTCAAAATAGTCCCCTGTGAGCTAGAGAATTGGGCTATTTATGTTCTGATTCGGTGTTTTAAGGTGACTTATAAAGAAAAAATAAATGGGGTATTTGCTCATTTGATACATAAAGACAAACTGTAAGTAAGTTTGGTTGTATAATTCTACTTGTTTCTTAGAAACCTCCTATGCAAGTGGAGAATTTGTAGGATTATGACATTTTAATCTTAATTTTTTTAAAAAATAAGTAATTGATTTGTAGTCAGACTATTGAAAATCTCATACCTCTTATTTTTCATTAAAACTTATTTAACTTAAACACCTCACAAACTCTTAGCAGGAGAGATCTTTGTTAATGATTCAGCACTCCCATTTTTTTCAATTAACAGCTGAGCTCTCGCTTCGTTTCTGTGGCCCTCCATTGGGGACCATTAGCTGAAACAGTGAAAATAAGATATGATATTTCTGGGATTAAAAAACAAGCAGAAAACAAACTTAAACCCATATATCATAAAGAATCAAAGGGAACGCTCCATTTTTTCCCTTGAATATTACCCTTTCATAGTTGTTTTCCCCTACAAATGGCAAAACTTACTTTGTCTTCTGTAGGACCAGAACTGTTGCGTTGTAGAATGCAAACCAAAACACACAATCTGTCATATGTTATGAATTTCAATGTAGATGTTAATAGTAGGATTATGATTGGTACTAACTCATACTGTAATTATTTCACTATAATCTAACCACAAGATTTGAGACCCTGGCAAATATGTACTTGCTTTCCATATTTGATAATATCAGTCTCAGTGGGTATGTAATGTCTTTCCCACACAGTACTTGTTTATTCCCTTCTGATATGCTGGTGTGACCTCCTTGGTCATTTGAGTGATTTGAAATAGGCCTTATCTGGTATCTCTAGTATCATCTTTCTATAAATTATTTTTATTACAGCTTTTTGTATAGTCACAAAAGAATGGAGCAGATTTAGTCAAATAATGTATGTATTAAGTTATTACAAAGTAAGTTATTTACATTATTAATATTAAAATAAATATCCTCCCTTACAGCAACTTTCATAGAACTAAAATATCAAAGCACAAACTTTAATTTATGTCAGTGGCTACTAGTACAAATATATTTAACTTGATTTATAGTTATAGAGCTTATGTGGTTATAGCTAGCCACAAGCCCCCTAGTGGAGATGCAGCATAAGTCAGCAGGAGTTCTTTGGCCAGAATATCAGCTAAACCAGGGGTCGGCAACCTTTCAGAAGTGGTGTGCCGAGTCTTCATTTATTCACTCTAATTTAAGGTTTTGCGTGCCAGTAATGCATTTTAACGTTTTTAGAAGGTCTCTTTCTATAAGTCTATAATATATAACTAAACTATTGTTGTATGTAAAGTAAATAAGGTTTTTAAAATGTTTAAGAAGCTTCATTTAAAATTAAATTAAAATGCAGAGTCCCCCCCCTCCCCCCCAGACTGGTGGCAAGGACCTGGGCAGTGTGAGTGCCACTGAAAGTCAGCTCGCGTGCCGCCTTCAGCACGCGTGCCATAGGTTGCCTACCCCTGAGCTACACCATATCCCTGAACAACATTATATAAGCCAACAGCGCACTCATCTATCGGTGTAGTTGCATCTAGTGGTTTTGAGACCTGCCTGCGAGTGGCCTCTTCTGTAACTTTCTCCACAAAGGAGAATTAATTAATTTATATTACAGTGGATTCTCCCTTCACTTGTTCTATAGAACCAGGGAAAGGGTCATGGAGCCAGGAAGCAAGCTAGGCT
>NW_020664481.1:37850813-37918527 GCF_002925995.2 Terrapene triunguis | reverse complement strand
CTAGCCTCTTCCAGAAGCCCCCTCTTTATACCCTGTTTGTCACCTCTCAGTCCTTTCATTTGAGCTGGTCTCTGTTCAGCTACCCTGCTGAGAGGTGAAGGGAAAACCTCCTTCTTCTTGATCATTGATTGTAGGTGGGCATGATCTTCCCATTGTCTCTTTCCTTTTCTGCATTGATATGGGTTGGTTTCAGCAGGTTCCAGACAGTTCCTTAACAACCCATTCATTACATTCCAGACAGCAAGACAACACACACCCTCGTGTCTCTTGGGATGTCCTGAGAGCCCTTCTCTACCACCACCCCACTGGATAGCATTGCAAAGTACAGCGGGAAACTGAGGTGCACACAGGATTCATAAAAAAATCACCAAAAAATCCCATTTTGTCAGAGGAGCTATAACTTGAGAGGCTGCCGTGGCTGCCTGCTATCTATTAAATCTTTTTCTAAAGGAACTGCCTTTATCCCCATTCATTCTTTTTACCCTGTGCTGAAATTCCCAGCAAGGGTGCCTGCCTGTTCATGTTCTCTGTGGATACCTGCCTACAAGGAAATACTGTGCAACTACCAACTTTCACTTAGGTCACAGAACAGCGCTTTCAGGTGATGATAATTTTGGCCTTATCTGGCTTTATTTAAACCAGGAATGTAAAGAAATGTATGTTTATTCTACTACTACTACTCTGGCATTTCATTTTTCACATTTCCCCCCCTTTCTTTTCAGCTTGTTTGACATGGGAGGAGAATATTACTGCTATGCTTCTGACATTACCTGCACTTTTCCAGCAAATGGAAAGTTCACTCCTGACCAGAGGGCCATCTATGAAGCAGTGCTTAAGTCATCTCGTGCTGTAATGAAGGCAATCAAACCAGGTAAAAGATTGCTATATGTCAACAGAAATTGACAAGCTTAATGGGAGCATTCAAGCTGTCAAAACAATTATGCTGGGACTCAAAGGGTTGGAAAAAGCAAGAAACTGATCACCAGATCATAGTTTAATAAAAATAAAATTTGTATGGTGAGAGTCCTATTGCTAAGTTTAAATGGCTATTAGTGGAGCATAGAAATTATCATATATATTGCCCATCCAGCCCAGTATTATCAGGAAATAACATACGTTGAGAAATTTCTGTATTAATTAATATTCATTTTTCTCTGAATACCTTAAAGGTAGCAGTGGTGGTTGTTATATCAATTTAAATTGGCAACATTTTGTGGGGATTTTAGTGAGGATTGCAAGGATCAAAACTGGGCAATACGTAAGTTTATTTCAAGCATTTTAGTTTTTGTAGTTTCCATGTTAATTAAATAGAAAACTTTTGCTGAAAAAGTGAGTGAATATGTATTGGGGAATATACTTAATTACCTTGGAGGGCATCAGAAAACACGGACTATTGAATACTATGCATTGTGTCCTTAAATTTCATGTGAGCCAGTTCATCTAGCAAATTGTACATTTTCATAGTTGAAGCATCCGCATTGAGTAATTGCAGAAAACACTGCAGTGACAATCTTGGTTTTTGTCATTCTGTTTTCATTCAGTTAAGCAAATAAATGCTTTTAGAGCTAAATGCTTTTAAAGCTAATTGTTATTGTGAGCTTGAATATTTTAATGGTGAAGGTACTTGAACATTTCTAAGTATTAGCAATAGACTAGGTTTAGTGGAGAATGTACTTAATGCACAAATGTACTCTTGCATCTGAAGAAGTGAGGTTCTTACCCACGAAAGCTTATGCTCCCAATACTTCTGTTAGTCTGAAAGGTGCCACAGGACCCTCTGTTGCTTAATGCACAAAGTACATTTCTCCTTTAACATTACCTTACTAGCTTTCAACCACCAGACCTTAGAGTGGGGAAGCTTTTTAGTTTGCCAGTTAGAACATGTTATTTCCCTGTTATACAAGCTGGCTGCACATATAAGTGCTGCACATCCAGATACGATTTTATTGTTCCACTTCAAGCTAAGATTATCTGGATATGAAGTCTAGATATTTGCCATTTTAATAATAATGTACAGACTCCATAATCTTTCTAATTTTCTCCCTCAAAGTCCTGGTTCCATCCAGTCTTCATATTTTTCTCTACATTTTATTGCAAGCTTTAATTGCTTCATTTAATATGTATTGAAAAAGTTAATTTCTAGTATGTTGCTTATCAGTTTTGGGAGTTGAAACCTAAAGCAATGTTATGCTTATAATAATGTAGAGATTTTCTAAATTAACTTACCCATTTACTTTAACAAGGTCACAAAATTAAGTTATATTTCTGAAACTGCTTGCCAGGTTCTCAGCCAGATTTGTGAATGTACCAAGCCCCTAAACAGCCTTCCAGATGAATTTATTTTAAATTTTAATATTGCTAATCAGATATTTGGCATCAAATCTTTACTGTTCTTCCTGAAAACACCATGTTGCTTTTAGCTTCTTGTCTAGTTGGAATATTGGTGCAAATATATTTATTGTATGTTTTTGAGGCTGGTAATCGCAAACAGTGGCACATAAAGCAGGTTGAATGCATGTGCTGCAGACTGGTTTTGATGTTGTTGCCAATATTCACCAAAATATTATGATGCATCCATGTAACAGTGATCATGGGATGTTTCCATGAAAATACAGAATCTTTCACTGTAGAGACAAAACCGTTTGGGAGTTTGTAGGGCTGTTGCACCCTACCTCCTCAGCAGCTCCTGAACCCTTTTCCCTGAGCAGTAAACATGAAGGAAGCTCTGAGAGCAGAACCTCGTGGGTTTCTTTACCCTTTTTTCCCTTCCGATGTGTTCTTCCCTGGCCACATTATGGTCCTAATAATCTTTACTGCTGAAAATTATGTGGGAGCATGTCATAAAGGCGGTTAAGTGAAAAGAATTTGCAGAAGCACTGATTACCTGTGTTCTACAAACATGCATGAAAACTAGAGCTGTTTTGATTAAAATGTTAAAATGTTGAAGTTTCCATTTTGAAGTGTACAAAACAGACTGACATTTTTCTTCAGTTTTTTAATTTTAAAAATATCAAACATATTATTGAAATTATTGAAAGTTTTCATTTGCCCAACCCTACTTTTAACTTGGGAGAGAGGATGTCATGAGTGGGAGACCTCACTTTGTTTTTGAGGATTTATCACCAAAACCTTTTTTTTTCCAAATAGAAGGCCATTTTACCAAAGAAACGTCCCTTTAAATTGTTTTGACCAGTTCTAATAAAAACTCTTGTGTTGACTACGGTTTGATCAAATAATTTCAATAAAATCATAGAGGAGGAATGAAAATGTGAGGGAGAGAGCTGTAATCTTTATAATATTTTGAAATAAACAGAAATTATCTTCTCTCCGCCTAAAAAAAAATAAAGCATTATAGTTCTGCCTACTAGGAAACAGGAAGCAAAAAACTTGTCAATTCAAGGGTCTTTTAAATATATCCAGGCTCCAGCATATTTCAATCAGCCTTTTTTGGCTCCTGAAAGTCCTTGTTCATTCCACTTTTACTTTTTTTTCTACCTCCATTTCCAAGTGTTACTCACTATGCAAAGAAAACCATACGATTACAAACCCCTAATGTGGCAGGCTCCAGAAAAAGAATTTACATACACAACAAAAATCAACAGCTACTTTTTCTGTAGAAAATAATATTTCTCTCCAGTTGTAGAACTGGGTCCTTGATTGATTTTGCTTGCTGGCATATGGTCAAGTAGGACTTTGACTAGCCTTTTCAGAAAGTTAGAGATGTCAGTAAAGAACTATTTTCAGAAATAGCTAGGGCTTCTAGATACTATGATAATAAAAATAAGAGGTTATTACTATATAAAGATATAAAATAAATGCTCTTTTTGGTTACATCACATCATCTTTATGGAGAATATGTGCTGCTAAAGAAAGCTAGCACTGTAAAATAGTGTGCACGGGATTTTTACTGGTGCAATTTAGGAATTAACTTTTGAAACTTTGGCCCTCAAATGAGGCTAGTGATAACATCTCTGAAAATTGATTTTCCTTCTGTTTGTTTCTATTAAATCTAATCTGCTATTAAAGAATAACTTCAGAAGGCTCCCAAAGCTTCAGATTCTATTGTAGCAAAGCATTCATTTGACTCTGTTCTCTGTGTGGGTCAAAATACATATAATTCAGAAGTTTGTATATCCTAGCTTCCAATCCAAAAACAAAACAGGAAAAATCCCTGTGGGTTGCAAATACTATGTTCTGCAAATTGAGAAACCATCATGATGGAATTGTAACTCAAGTGCAACAGCGATTATGCCACAAAACTGATCTGTAGGAAAAAAGGCATATTCAATTCTATTGCACAAGCAACAACTTTGGAACCACTTGACGATAGCTATATTACCAAGAAAAAAAGTGTAACTTCGTTGTTGATTAAAAATGAAAGTTTGAAGAATAGTAGTTATGAGGAAAAGATTCAAAAAGGGACATTTGAGCAGGCATTTGTATCAATTTTCTTGATAGGTTAATGATAAAATATTCCAAAAATAGCAATGGAAAGAAACTGCATTTCTACTTACATTATATTCTTAATGTTTCATAACCATCTCAGCTAAATCTATGGAAAAAATCAGAAGGGAAATATGGGGACAGATATATATAAGTACTGAAATTTACATAATTTAATTATTTCATGATTCATCAGGTATTCGCTTCAAATATCTGTGTCTCGAATACAAATCTTAATATGCATACGCACACATATATACAGATACATGATCACATACAATTTTTGCCACAGACCCCCTGCCTCATTAAGTGCACATTATGGATGGTGCACATTTAATGAGCAGCTATTATTTATTTTTTATCCTCATTATTAAGTGTATAGCCCCATGCCTTATTTGCTGCACCTGCTCTGAAGAGATAATTATTAATTTCTTCATAGGCTTTTCAGTGGTGCTCATCACTATAATATCTAAGTGCTCAGAAATATTAACTAGTTTATTTTCACAACACCCCTGTGAGGTGAAGGGGTAGTATCATCCCCGGTTTACAGATGGGGAACTGAGGCAGAGAGATTAAGGTCAAAAGTATCCATTAATTTTGGGTTTGAGATGCCTAAGACATGATTTTTCAGAGTACTCTTGTCACCTTTGCATTTGAATCAGGCAGCTTCCTCCACACCAAGAGCACAGGAGAAAGTCTCTCTCTGCTTACCGTTCCAATGTCTGGACACAGACCTGGCCTAACCCTCCGCAGACGAGAGCAGCAATTGCAGAAGAAGTTGGAGAGGGCTTGAGCATGCTCATTGCCAGGGCTGGCGTTAGGAGGCAATAAGCAGGACAATTGCCTGGGGCCCTACGAAGCTAAGTTACAACACATCTACAGAGTCAC
The DNA here is from genome assembly GCF_002925995.2 of Terrapene triunguis. Classification (NCBI taxonomy): domain Eukaryota; kingdom Metazoa; phylum Chordata; order Testudines; family Emydidae; genus Terrapene; species Terrapene triunguis. Next base: position 37,913,196 of record NW_020664481.1, on the reverse strand, counting down.
TGTGGGTAAATGTAATGCAAATATTACAGTAATCTCTAAAAGTGGAACTAAATCACACTAAAGCAGAGGTTTGCAAGCTGGTGGGGGGGGGGGCACACTCTCCTAGGGGAGTGCAGAGGAACATTTTTTGGGGGGGAACAGAGACACCAGGTGGCTCAGGCTTCAACCCCGGGTGGAGGCTCGGGCTTCGGCTTTGGCCCTAGGCGGCAGGGCCCACTCCTTAGTTTCTGCCCTGGGCCCCAGCAAGTCTAACGTGGGCCCTGCTCATTGCAGATGGAATCTTCAGGGAAATTAGCTGCATGGTCTTTCAAGTCTTGACTGAGCATGCGCAAGCTGCAGTTTTCTCAAAGGCTTATAAATTGGCCAAATTTGGGCAGATTTTCTGAATAGCAAAAGGCCCATTCCTAACACAAAGACCAGCTCCTGCCACATTTCAAGTCCTTGCTCCAATGCATGGGGGCACTAGAGCTTCTCAAAGAAAAGGTCTCCAGAATTTTTTAACAAGGACAAAACATATCTTTCTCTAGCCTCATTCTCAGAAATGACTAAGACACTTTGACTGAAATTTCAAAATAAATAAATAAATAGAATAAAATAAAATAAAATAAAATAAAGAGCTGGAGGCAGTCACCCTAGATGGAAAATTTTAACCCAAAGAATTAAGCTTTGGCAAAGTTGTAAGCAACTGAAAGCAAGGTTTTAAAGTGAGAAGTTTCAGGAAAGCATAATAATGGGCAGTGCTAAGAGCCCCAATGGACACACAGAACTAGTATCCTAATAAAATATCTTCTCATACACATTCTCCTAAAATGAGTACTCCCAAATAGGTTGCTTCTGCCTCCAAAACTAACGAAGATATAGGCATGTTTAAATGGATATTTATAATTATTATTGCGGACGATACCAAGCTGGGAGGGGTTGCAAGTGCTTTGGAGGATAGGATTAAAATTCAAAATGATCTAGACACACTGGAGAAATGGTCTGAAGTAAATAGGATTAAATTCAGTAAGGACAAATGCAGAGTACTCCACTTAGGAAGGAACAATCAGTTGCACACATACAAAATGGGAAATGGCTGCCTAGGAAGGAGTACTGCAGAAAGGGATATGGGGTTCATAGTGGACCACAAGCTAAATGTGAGTAAACAGTATAACGCTGTAAAAAAACTGAACATCATTTTGGAATGTATTAGCAGGAGTGTTGTAAGCAAGATACAAGAAGTAATTCTTCCGCTCTGATTAGGCCTCAACTGGAGTATTGTGTCCAGTTCTGGGCACCACGTTTCAGGAAGGAGGTGGAAAAATTGGAGAGAGTCCAGAGAAGAGCAACAAAAATGATTAAAGGTCTAGAAAACATGACCTATGAGGGAAGATTGGAAAAAAATGGGTTTGTTTAGTCTGGAAAATAAAAGACTGAGAGGGGACATAACAGTTTTCAAGGATGTAAAAGGTTGTTACAGGGAGGAGGAAGAAAATTTGTTTTTCTTAACCTCTGAGGATAGGACAAGAAGCAATGGGCTTAAATTGCAGCAAGGGAGATTTAGGTTGGGCATTAGGAAAAACTTCCTAACTGTCAGGGTGGTTAAGCACTGGAATAAATTGCCTACGGAGGTTGTGGAATCTCCAGCATGGGAGATTTTTAAGAGCAGGTTAGACAAACACCTGTCAGGAATGGTCTAGATAATTAGCCCTGCCACAAGTGCAGGGGGCTGGACTAGATGACCTCTCGAGGTCCCTTCCAGTTCTATGATTCTATGATTTATTGTTTGGTTAGGCCCTGTTTTAGCAAGGCGCTTACACAAGCGTGGGACCGCTGAGTTCAGTGATTCATGTGGTTAAATGTCAGCACATGCTTATATACCTTGATGAATCAGGGCATTAGTGTTGATCCCATACAAATATCCATAGCTTTTGCAGCCACTTTCTTGGATTTGTAAACTAGTTTTACTGTACGTTGGGTTTTTTTTAGGATAGGGGTTAGACTCACTATGTTTCAGCAACCAGTAAAACTCTTCATCAAAAATTGGAGGGAGTTATTAAATAGTGAGGTCTGCATTCTGTTTGTCCTCTCCATTAACCTAAAATATTCAAAGAATTCTTGTAAATAATTATGATCTCACAATAGGACTGCTCTTCTGACACCATTTTGAAATCCCAGTTTAATGAAGAGATGTGAATAAAAGGAAAATATGACCTGTGATGTACAAATAAAAATGCTACCCATTAGTAATGAAAACAACAAAACTGTGTAGACAGCATGGTCTGTTGCTTAGTGCCAAGGGACTACAGTTGTGTTCCTTACTCTAGCACTGATTTGCTATGTGGCTTTTTGCAAGCTACTTCACCTCTCTATGCCTCAGTTTTCCTGTATCAGAGATGGGTTCATACTTACCCAACTTTGAAAAGCCCTTTACCATCCTCATGTGAATACTGTTACATAAAGGCTAGTAATGTTCCAGTAATGGCCCACCACACAGTAGCAAGACTGCTGAAAACTGTGGTATTTGGGCAATTACTATAGAATAATCCAGGGGTTCTCAAACTTCATTGCACCGCAACCCCCTTCTGACAACAAAAATTACTACAGGACCCCAGGAGGGAGGACCAAAGCCTGAGCCTGCCTCAGCACTGCTGCTCTGGGTGTGGGGGCCAAAGCCCAAGGGCTTCGGCCTCAGGTGGGGCACCTGTAACCTGAACCCCACCACTTCAGGCTGAAGCCATCAGGCTTTGGCCCCCGGGTGATGGGACTTGGGCTTCAGTCCTTGGCCCCAGCAATCTAACACCAGCTCTGGCAACCTCATTAAAACGGGGTTGTGACCCACTTTGGGTCCTGACCCGCAGTTTGAGAACTACTAGAATGGTCTATTTTATAATTGTTTCAGGTGACTTATAAAGGTATTTACTGTATCATTATAATGAGTATTTAGAAGATGTTAATAAATACACATCTACAAGCCAAATCCCAATTCTTGAGGCCATAGTGCTGGTGACATTACATCTTTTTAAATGTATTATTGTTTTAGACCCCAGGTTGATAGATGGAAACTTTTTATTTCCTATATTAAAACTTAGGTCCTTGAAACTACTGGGAATTAATGTTCTAGATAATAAGGGATATACAGTGCACCTTCCATTGTTCTCCCTGTTTAAGTTAAATGCTCTACGATCCTTAATTTGTAGGCCCTACATCTATTCTGTAAAGTGAGATACAGTCACATTCCAAGCATTATTTTTAAATGTATGGACATTTTCAAAAATGACTACTCTGTTTTGTTCAGTAGCTCTCTAGTTCTTTATTTCATTTTCCCAGGTATACACCATATGATATTAAGAGAATTAAACACCTCTTTCAGTAAGGTCCATTGTTCTAAATTCCTCTTTCTCTAGTCAACTGTTCACAAGCAACAGCTAAGGCCAACTTGGCTACCATTCAATTCCCTATCTGTACATTTATATGATTTAACAAGCTTGTATCTCAAGTCCCCACTGAACTGAAATTGCAGTCAGACATTAGTTGGGCAGCTGGGCATATTTGTTGATTGATGATGTTTGTTTCAATAAAATATGCGAAATTGTTCCAGATATGCACAAAAGTTGTTCACCAAGCCAGCTTATATGCAATGTGAAAGCTATTCTCCTTAATGACATTGCATTTACAGAGCTACATATAGGAGTCTTGTGGCCACAGAACTTTTCAAAGTTGGCATTGGCATTTAGGGGTGTGGGCATATCCCTTGAGCCCACCATTCTCCTTTCCAAAAGAGTTAACCCCATGTCCCCTCTACCTCTCCAGATGGAGTTGGCAGAATCCCCTCCTGAGAAGGTCAGACTTTCCTATGATGAACAATGTTGGGGAAAGTAGTCAAGGAAAAGCTCTTCTCACACCAAGCGCCTCAGATAATGATAGACACAGATGTCTCTGGTATAGTGTGAGGAGCTTAATTAGTAAACTTGACTGTTGTTAGTCTTTCAGAGTTGAGGCTCCATGTAAATTTTCTAGTGCTGAGGACCCCTCAGGCTGGTTCTCAGTCATGGACAATATGGTTGTCCTGTAATACCTCAACAGAGTGAGCACATGATCACTTGTCATATCAAAAGGCAATTAATCCATGGGAACAGTGAGTCCAAAACAAAGAAACCCTATCTGACAAAAAACACCATGAATGATGACCTGAGTTGAGAGGGTAGATTATTGAGTGGACGTTCAAACCCTCAGTGGCATCTTTACTGTCTGAGGTCATCCAGATGTGGACTTGCACGTTAGAACTCAGTGCCAGTGTCTGAGGTTTTTCTCCAGAGTTAGCAGGGGCCTGCAACTTGTATCACTGTCATTTCTTATTTGTGCTGGAGAAATACCCAAAGGCTCGAGTTAGGATTGGGATCTCAATGTGCTAGGTGCTGTACAACACATAGAAAAGCACAGTACCTTAAGAGTTTATAGTCTAATTTCAGACACCTTATTTTATGTTACAGGGCAAAATGCTCCTTGAAATTTCAATTAGGTGCTAACTAAACATGTGAAAGGTCCTTTGATCCTATGTGAACTCACTCACTATACCACCTCTTGTGGAAAGTTTTTTGTCTTGGTGGCCATAACCTTGACTATTAGGATCTCTGAGTTACTGGCTGTTATGGGGTCAGGTCACCCTTTAACACGTTGTATAGGGAGAAGGTGGTATTTAGGCTTCATCCAAAATTTTCACCTAAATCGATGCATATCACTGCCTCTATTTTCCCCAAAGCCCTAAGCTGTCCTGGGAAGGTCAGCTGCGTGTCCTGGATGTCAAGAGAGTAGTCAGTCCCTGCTTAGAAATAAACCTTTTTGATGGTCCAATACAATGTTTATGATCTTTGGAGAAAAATTTAAAGGTTGGGCTACTTCAGCTCACATCCTACCTAAATGGATAGGGTTGTACATAGTCTTATGACATGGCAGATATTTCAGGGCTGAGGCAAAGGGTGGCAACTTCAGTGGCACGTATCTGTAACGTGGCCTTATCTGAAAAGTGTAGAGCTCAGTTTGCACCTTCACAAATCACTCAGTGTCACATCAAGAACTGATTTTGGTTTCGGGAGAGCGGTTCTGCCTATTGAACAGTGACTGAAGAACTCAGCCCTCTTCTTGACAGGGAGGTTACAGCTAGCTAGTCTGCTGCATTTGGGTTCTTCTAGGCAATGTCATTTATGAGAACAAATTACCAAAACAACTCCTGTACTCTGAACATATTGCCTCTAACAGAGCCACACTGATTGTGAATGATTCAGAATTCAAGACCTAATGCTTTTGGAGGCGAAGAAGAACTGAGCAATGGCTATACAGGGTGTAGTCTTGATTCCCTTAGCCAATAGAATGTAAGGTTTGAGTGATGTGCATCCTTGAAAAGGGTTTGTGGCTGAGTGGTCAGGCACACAACTCTGTGGAGGACGTATGTTCAGAGAACAAGAGCTACTGTGCTGAGTAACACCTGTTGTATACAAATAAAATGTAGAGAATGCTTTTTATACAAAAAATTTTGAAAAATTCAAAGGTTCAATTTTTTTCTGCTCTGTTTTTGCTACTTAAGTATGTTCCAAAAGGAACAGAATGGAGAAGATTGTTGGGTTTAGATAGTATAAGATCTAGGCATGAAATAATCCAAATAATTTTAAGACCTGTTAAAGGCACTAAAAGCTACAGAATTTAACATAGGATGTTGTACTATTGATGACTTGTTCGCCATGTTTTAAATTGAGCGCACACATGGTCAGGAATGTATGCAAATTCAGAAATTGCAAGGTCACAGATTACTTATTAAACACTTATTTTGAACCATAACAGTTCCATATTTCACAAGAGCTCAGGTTTATTTCTGTATATTATTATGCTGTTTTATGATGTCGTTCATCCTATGTGTTCTACTAAAAAGGAAAAAACTTAAACACATGAGGAACATCATGTAACTATCCTATTAAAAAAGAACTATTATCTCATTCATAAATGCTGTTGACTACAAGATAAATTTACTAAAATATGTTTCTCTCCGTCAGAGATTCAGAGAAATGGTTTTTTCATTTATAATTTATTTAAATCATTTATTTTTATTTTGTGTAGTCCAAATTTGTATTGAGTTATAAGCACATATTGGCTGTCAGTTGTGCTTTCTAAGGACAATCGTTTCTTTTAATAGTTTTTTTTAAAGAATTAATACAGTTTTGTCATGCTCTAAATTGGACTTTTTGACAGAAGCATTACAGAGAGGGACTGGGGAAGACATGAGATTATTTCATGTTTGTTTATTAATTTCTATCTTCCCTACTTGTATTATGGAATTATTTCTGTCCAGGTTTTCTTATTTTCATGCAAACTACTGCAAGTCATTTTTAATTTTCTGTGATATCTAAAGCATGGCAATATTTCTTAGGCATAGAACATTAATAACTTAAGTTGAGGATTTCATATTGATTCCCCTAAAGGATAAGTGATTTCAGAGTGTTATAACTAGTCCTTGATATTTAATGAATCCCAACAGATGACATGGCAATATATTTTTCCCTTTCAATTAAGAATGTGCTCTTGTGTTAAAAACAGTTGGAAAGAATCTAACTCTTGTTCATATATAATGTCACAGAAATTAATAGTCCATACTCTATTGAATTATGCCTATAGTATTTTCCTGCTCATAGGATAACATTATTTCTTTGTTCATAAACAAGTTGCACTCTGTTTAAGTGTTAGTTTTGTGTGAGTGACCCAGAAAAGGCATTGTGGCTTGCCATTTTAACTTAAATCAGAATTCATCAACATCAATTGTTTGCTAAAGGAGGCATGGCCATCCCCAAAGGAGTTTGGAAAGTGGGAGGCAGACAAAGTTCTAATATTGAACAACAAGCAACATTAATTGATAAATTGAAAACTTACAACTTTTTTTAAATTGTTACAAAAGTCTGTGAACTAATGCATGTGAATCCTATTGTACTGGGATGAGAGTCACTGTTAACCATACAGACTAACTGCCCAGAGTTAGCATTAGCTAACAGTAGGAGATGAAAGAAAAGGGCATTACTCTCTGTCAAATTCAGCAAATCTTTCAGTCCCTCAAAGCAAGAAACAATCCGTTGTAATGTAAGATTATCCTTTTTTCCCTAGATGCAAGATTTCAGACTGAGAGTCTCTCACTACGAACCCCACTGGGAACTGTTCTTTTCAGTTGTAGGCTAACACACAGCAGTTGACCCACGCAGAGTGACCACTGCAACATTAGAGAGGCAAAAATAACAGAGTATTCCCAAACCTATGAAACAAGGCACTTCTGAGAGAAGGCTGCCATTGTGTCCCTGGATTCTCCCCATGTGGCTTAGGTATTGTAGAGATCTCAGACCAGTTGGAACTGCAGCATGTGCAAGACCTACAGTAGATGCATTGCAGTAATACAAGAACAAACTTGCAGCCTTAGACCCAAATTCTGCAAAGATTTATTCATGTGCTTAACTTTAAGCATGTGAGTATTCCCATAAACTTCAATGGCACTATTCGCAACTTTAAATGAAGCATGTGTGAAAGGACTAGGGGTTGAATTTACTTTGTCACTTCTGTTCTTAGCATTTCTCTTTATTTAATATTATGTTTTATGTTTCTCTTTTTAAATTTGAAAAATAACTTCCCCATTACACCTTACTGGCTATAGCAGTGACACTGCAAATACAATTTTTGGATACTGTCATTGTGGGGGAATTAAATTGTTCTTCACATGGTGTCTGATCTGCAGTACTTTACTTCCAATCCAATATTCAAGGGATTGTTGTGTTGTACATTATAATTTTCATTGAAGTGTGAGATGCGTGAGTCCTTCAGACTTGATACTACATCAAGGTAGCTGTTAGAGAACCAACCTACTAGAAACAGAAGATTTTGTCTGGACAGAATAAAAATTGCCCTGAGTATTATCTGAGCTAAGTTTTTTCTAAACTTCAAAGTTTGAGTTTCCCCACTAAAACTAAACCCTGAAGTGCTGCTACTATTACCTGGAATATGTGCATCTTTGAAGATCTTGTGGTGAAATTGACTAGGCATGACACATTCTGCTGGGCTTCACTGCAGCTTGTTTCAAAAATTGCACCTTTTCAGTCTTCCATTTAGCGGACTTAGGCTACTGTGCTTTAAGAAAAATGATATCCTAGTTTAGAATTATCTTGGTGGCTTGACACACATGAAAAATCATCAAAATATAGGGCTTATAATGGAAGAAGGAACTGACCATTATCGACATATAGCAACAAACTGTTGGTTACCAGTGCAAAATAGAGCCCAAGTTTCAAACTTGGGTGACTAAAGATAGGCACCTGAATATGTAGTGCATTTAAGTAACTTATAAGTAATCATGCACCCACTATGCAAAATTGAGATCAGGTTACAGTTTCCCCCCATTTTGGGGGTTCTTGACAAAATTTCCCCAAAGTTCAAAGGTTTGTGGATTTGACTTTGGGCCCATTTCTGGTCATCAAACATAGTTGTAGATTTTAGTTCCCTTACATCTTACTATTTTGGTTTGTTTTTAGAAGATAGAGATTCTTGTTAGCAGTTACCTGCCATTTTTTGTCACAGCTACCGAGTGAAGTCTAAGAAACATGCTCAGCAAACTAGTTTATTCAACCACTTCAACAACAGGACAATGCTATTTATAATAAGGTGTAATTTTATAATAATCTTTTTTTGTTGGTGTTCAGGGGACATTTGCCAGGCCAGGTTGTTTGGGAACCAAATCTAGAAAACTGATAACAAATTATTTGCTGTCTGATCTATTGTGCAAAAAGGAAGCTTTGAAAATCTGAAATGTAGCAATTTTTTCAATAAAACGAAAAGAGAAGAAAGCATCATCTTACATTTAAATAATGTTTAATAAGAATTTGCTTAGCATTTTTTGGGAGTTTTGTTTTATGTCTGCTATGTTTGTTACGTGTCTAGCCAGTCTTAACATGTTCCAGTGGTTCACTGACTGAGACAGGGATTGCACAGTTCGTCTGCATTTTAGTGGCACTACCAGGGGATGTCGGACCTTTTGCCCTTGTTTGTAGACACTCAGAAATTAAATATAACCTAACCTTAACACAGTTTTGGGAGAAATTTAGTATAACCTTGCACAGTATTTTTTTATAAGTATTGTGACATCTGTACTGGCAACTCCCTGCTAAATCACTTGTGGTTTAATCATTGTCACAATTATAACCACAAAATACCCTAACTAGCAGCAAAAAAATTACTGTGTGAGACCTTTTGAGAACAGTCTCCAAACAGAAGTGACTAAGTACCAAGCAGTAATCCCAAGTTATTTTTGTATACTGTTGTTTTATATTCTAGTACAATTTCTAATAAAACTTAAGTAAATAACCTCAGATTACTTGGATGAGAAGATAACAGGGATAGCAGTAGTTTATGAACAACTATAAAACCTTTTCTTACTGTGATATTCTTGTAAATTGCTTGTTTAAGATAAATAGTGGGATTATCCTGCCTTTTAAGAATGTCAGTTACAAAGTTGCAGTACCTCTAATGAAATTAAAAGATGGTATCTAATTCTCAACTTCATTGAACCCCCCTATATCACCAAAATCTTCTTGGCTCCAAATGAACATCCAGAGTGAGTGAGTGAGAGCAGTGTTTTCGTATGATGTTTTAAGTCTTTAAAAGTTAGATTTTAGAAAATACTACAAAGTAGTTTGGCAATTTAGGGATTGGTGGGAAAATATTCGAAAAGGTAAAAAACACAGGTGTCTTTTTTTTTTTCTGTCAGACTATGCCTAGATACTCAATTTAAAGGTATCTGATAATTTCAGATTATTGCTGAAAATTATATAACTATATCTATATCTCTATATATAGATATAGATATGGCTCTGTCTTTTTTTTTAATATAATTGTGCTAAATGTATTGATTGTGCCATTTTTAAGCACATTATATCACATATATAACAAAACTGTAAAATAATAGTACTTTTAGCACAGTAGCTTTCTCTATAGATTAAGAACCGTTGATGTTATCTGAGTTGCCCAACAGCCTGGTCATTGTTATATATTTCAGAATGTATATTTAAAACTCTTTAATATTTACATTGCATGTGTCGCTGTAAAAGGTGCTTTTTATCCTGGCCTTTTGCCCAAAAACATGCTGAATGGCAACTAACCAATCAAAACTTATTGAGCCTTGGTAACTGGACTTTAGTGAGAAGCTCAGTCATTGGTTCACTGACCTGTATTACACAGTATCTCATTTGGCAGTGAATTAAGAATAGAGCAGACACATCATCAGCAGATTTTCCTGAGTGCAGACTTCTCTTGGTACTAACTTCCAAAGTCCAAGGACGCTCCAATCTAGCTTTCTAAACCTGATCTGTCAGTGCGGTATACCAGCTTATAAATTGGTTTAAAGCTAATAATTGAACTAACCTTTCTACATTTAAAAAAAACCATAACATTTTGGCAACCATGATAAACTTCTCAGTAACTGATAAATAAAGATCCTGAATAATACAAACAGTGAAACATTTCAGAGGGTGATTGGGGATGCAGGACTAATACAAAAGGGTATTAAAGCACAATCAACTGTTATGATTACATTTGCAATAATACATGTAAATAATGCTTTGTCAGCTGGAACAAGATTGATGCACGCATCTTTGCTTTTATACTCCCTTTGGTCTCATCCAAATTGTTAAGTAATATTGCTCTAATGTGAAAAGAGGTTACTGACAAGGTTCTGCTCTCAACTGTCCATGGTGAACCTTGACTACCATATTTCTTTTTCTTTTCCCCTTCCATGTCCCCGTTGCCAACATGTGTCAGGAGAGCAGAGTATCAAAACTGGGGACTCGGATAAAAGCCAGGAGTCCCAGATGCACTTTCTAATTAATTTAGAATCTTGCTGGGGGATACTTGCTGGTCAGCTAAAGCCAGATTTGTATGTGCCATTGTATTATAAAAAAACATAATCCTATTTTGATTGTTCAGTTATAACTGCAACCCTTGTCAATTTCACTCAACACAATTTTAGGATTAAAATTAAACTTTCAGTGTATGTTTTTATATTTATTATATAAAACATTAAAATATATTAAAAACACAAAATTTGCATACAAATTTCTGTCTCTGCTGCTTGAGTTAGTTTGCCAAACTTGTTTCTTGAGTAGACTGTGTGCTCAAAATTTTTAAATATTTGTCAGATTGCTCTGAAATACTTGCTTCTCATAGTAAAATTAATGTTTCTGAGGCTTTCTTAAGGTTACCAGTTAGGAAAGGTTTCATGAAAAGCTATAACTGGAAAAGCTCTGTTAATTTGCTGTTTTAAAAAAAAAACCCTATGTTTGCATCATATTATCCAAGCTTATCTCCAGCATGACAATCAGTTCATATCTAGCAAGACGATGACTCCAGCATTTTTTACTCCAAGAGCAGCAAGTTCATTCTACTTAGTTCAATATCTCCAGTTGGCTCAAAACTGCTAGTGTTTGTCCTTACCACACCAATAATGCATGATCACATTCTACTGTGCAGTAGGTTAACAAAGGTCTTAACATTTTTCTGTCTCCCCAGAGAATATATATTTAACCAGATAAAATAATCTACAGGTGAAATATTTTACAGTTTAGAATTAGAACCATTTGAACTCATAGCAAACAAGGCAGCTGAGTTGTTCAAAATACAAACACCCTTTTAAGACAACCACATGAAATGAAACATAAAGACAAACAGCAGAATAGCAAATATAGCTGTCTGTGCACTTCATGGTCTTTGTTTATTTTTTCATTTAAAAATCTTAGATGTATTTTAATACTTACATTACAGGCCTGCTTGCAAAATGATACATGAATCATTTAAAAGGGTCTCTTAGGCAGTACTTAATTTCCCTATAGCCAGTGCTTTGCCAGTGCTATTTACAGCTACAAGAGTGCGATTCAGAGAATTGGAGCTGAAGTGATTCTCTCCTATGACTCAACTACTAAAATTTGTCAGAACACTAAAGAAGATTTCATGTTCTCTCTCTTTTTTTTTTTGTTTTTTGTTTTTTTTACACTCTCGCCTCTGAATATTGTAATAGGCCCAAGCCTCAGAGTTCCCATCCAACTTTAACTTTTCTGAACTCAAGGATCATTCAGAACTGGAGCTTTGGTTCTGATACATTTCTATTTGCATGACTAGATATGAGGAACATTCAGGAGTAGGAAACCAGGGGGGAGAGGATGCACAGAATGTTTTAAATTCCTTCTCAGCTAAAAGAGAGAGTCCAAAATTGTTCTCAGCAGTTGGTGCAAATGCTCAGCTAGGATTTGCAGCTAAAATAATCAGTAAAGCACTTTTTAATTAGAGCATTATAATGGTTCACTTTCTCAAACTTTATTGTCTACAAAGGATGTATATTTTTGAAGATTTAATTTATGGTTGGAAAATGTCTCCTAATGCCCATTGTTAGCTGTAGAACTTTCTGTGTAATTTTCAAATGGTTGTTTTGACTCATGTGGATGCTTCTTCACATCACAAAAATGCACCCATAGTTTGGTATAATTGATTCCATGTGCTAAATAAAGGCAAAGGGATGTTGTGAGTCAGGATTGAGGTGCATTATATTCTGCAAGGTTGTATAAGGAAGCTTGCACCTTGCCTCTTTACATGAAGTCTGGCTCTACTCAGCACCATTTTTCTCTAATACTCTACAAATACCAGATGCTATTAGTACTTGGAGAGGCCTCATTTAAATTCATTGAAACAAGTTATTCAGAGCTTTCCATTTCATACACTGACCAAATGCTGACCTCAGTTACACCACTGCAACTGCACTGAATATGGTCCTAAGTGAAATGTTCATGATTGTGTATTAGCAATGTACAGAAAGTAGAATTGCTGACACGAAAAATTCATATTCTGTATCTCAAGGCAGATTTTGCTACTCAACTTCATCTCCATGCAGATTTTTTTTCTAATATCAAAGGTTTGATTTTAAAATTGCAGATTTTAGTCTAAGTTAAAGATCTCCAAAAGAACCAATCAGCAAACTTGTAGTCACAGTTGTGCCAGGAAATTTAAGTGAACAGCACAATGTCTTTTCATTCCTAATGTTAACAACAGAGGTTTATTTTATTTTCTATTTGTTTAAAAGCGGCTTTTCTACCCTTTTTTGCATATCTACTAGTTTCTTAGTCTATTTCTGGTAACGATATTGTGCAAATAACACTGAAACTCACCAAATGTCTAGAAACCTAAATGAGTGCCCCATAAAGTGAAGGTACATACGTAACGTAGTTATAGTTTGATGACGCAGAATTACAAGAAGTGAAATTTATGTAGAGCTTGAGGGGGGTGAGGAGCCTATTCTTTCTTTGTTACACGGGTATAATTAGATCCATGTTTAAAATCTCATTTTAGTTTTACTTCACGAATTTTCATGTGTGGAAACCGAGATTTAACTGACATTTCACACAAATCCATGCTCCTTGTGTGGCCGGTGCACATCCTCACCAGGAGCGCTTGCACCAATTTAATTACCATTGTGGAGCATTGTGGAACAGCTTCTGAAAGGCAGCAACAATCAATGTAAGCAACACTGTGTCTACATTGACACTGTTAGCCTAACTACATTGACCTAAGCGCTACGCCTCTTGCGAAGGTGGAGTTAAGTTGGTGAAGTGGGCGAGTTACATTGATGGGAGTGTAGATACTTAGAGTTAGGTTGACATAAGCTGCCTTACGTCAACCTAACTCTGTAGTATAGACCAGGGCTTAGTCCTAACCTAAAAAGCAGATGCAGAAGAGAGATTTTCAAAGGCACTTAGGCCTTAGGCTCCCAGTTCCCACTGAAAGTCAATGGGATTTAACTCTCATTTGTACCTTTGAAAATCTTCCATAACATGCTTCTCTTGGACCAAACAAAGCAATACATGAAACACCAGAGACTCAAACGTCTTAAGAATTCTGTATGTCCAGAGGTCACCAGAAAGGTTCATCACTAGACCTCTAAGCTCAGACTGGTACAGAGGGAGTCAGGAAGTCAGAAATATGTGGGAACAGTGATGTTTACCACATAGAAGTTGAGTACAGGAAGCATATACTCCTAAGTCTACAAAGTAAGAAGAAAAACAGACGTGATACAGTAATTTACTAAAAAGAACGGGGAGTACTTGTGGCACCTTAGGCCTGGTCTACACTAGGCTTTTATGTCGACTTTAGCGCCGTTATATCGAATTAACCCTGCACCCGTCCACACCAGGAAGCCATTTAGTTCGACATAAAGCTCTCTTTAAATCGATTTCTGTAATCCTCCCCAACGAGAGGAGTAGCGCTAAATTCGACATGGCCATATCGAATTAGGCTAGGTGTGGATGGAAATCGACGGTAATAGCTCCGGGAGCTATCCCACAGTGCACCACTCTGTTGACGCTCTGGACAGCAGTCCGAGCTCGGATGCTCTGACCAGCCACACCCCCGGGAAAATTTGAATTCATTTTCATTTTCCTGTCTGGGCAGTTTGAATCTCAGTTCCTCTTTGGACATCGAGGGGAGCTCAGCAGCAGTGGCAACTATGCAGAGCTCTCCAGCAGAGATGGCCGTGCAATCCAATAGAAAGAGGGCCCCAGCATGGACTGATCGGGAAGTCTTGGATCTCATCGCAGTGTGGGGCGATGAGTCCGTGCTTTCAGAGCTGCGCTCCAAAAGAAGGAATGCTAAGATCTACGAGAAGATCTCCAAAGCCATGGCAGAGAGAGGCTACAGCCGGGATGCAACGCAGTGCCGCGTGAAAATCAAGGAGCTGAGACAAGGCTACCAAAAAACCAAAGAGGCTAACGGACGCTCCGGATCCCAGCCCCACACATCCCGTTTCTACGAGGCACTGCATTCCATCCTGGGAGCGGCCGCCACCACTACCCCACCCCTGACCGTGGACTCCGAGGATGGGATCATGTCGGACATGACAGCGGACGGGGAAGAGGAGGAAGGAGATGAGGAGGACGAGGCAGTCGACAGCGCTGGCACCGCTGATTTCCCCGACAGCCAGGAGCTCTTCATCACCCTTACCGAGATCCCGTACCAACCGTCCCCATCCCTTACCCCGGACACAGAATCAGGGGACGGATCAAGCAGTAAGTGCTGTAAACATGTAAACATTTATTTAAAACAGAACGGTAATATTTATACTATTAACAATGTATATTTATAAAAGTGCTGTAAACTAGTAAAAAAATAATCAGGTACAAAACAGGAATATTTACAAAGGTAACAAATGGGTTTTGCATGATTTCTCTGTCTTAGGCTCTTCTCAATTTAGTCCCAAGTATTTTAAAAAAATTTCACAATGTCCGTTACTACATGATTCCCAGGCCCAAGACGCTCCACTCCAAAGTCCCAGTGCACCTACGCGAAAATCCGGTCAATGTGGCCGGGGATCGACGAGAAATCCTCGTAGGAGAACTCCTCGTAGGTCTCGTGGAGGTAGAGCTCAAGCCTGTTGATCAGGTTCCGGGGTAGGGCGATCTTAGTGGGCCCTCCGTGGTAGCAGACATGTCCCCTCCATGCCACAATCAGGTACTCGGGGATCATGGCCCGACATAGCATGGCGGCATACGGCCCCGGTTTCTGCATGCTTTCCCGCAGCATGCGTTCTCTCTGGGTGTCCGGGATCCTCAGGAGGGTGATGTCGCTCATGACGCCCTGCTTTGAATTAGGGAGGGGACTGTTAGTATTGGGACTGCTTTACAGCCACGCGGTGGAGGGAGAGGGGCAGCATACAGGGATCTTTCCCTGGGACAGCCGCGAGGGGGTGGGACAGGGGCAGAGTTGATGCTGTCCTGATTGCTGGCAGCAGAGACTGGCATTGCTTTCAATGTGAAAGGAGGCCAGTGCTACAGCTGGAGTTTTAAGCAGCCACAAGTCTGCGGCTTACCATTATTGCCCGCTCCAGAAGTTCAGGTCTCCAGCCACAGTTCTCTGAACACTCCAAGACCTCCGCAAGTCCACAGGCACTGAAGGCGACGGCCGAAAATTCGACCTTGTCCTGAGTGCGCATGTGAGAGGTTCAGTGCATGGTCTTGTTCACAGAGAAAGACTAGGTTCTTTGTATACAATTTCATTTATCTGTCTCAGGAATTCACTCCCTTTTTAAAATTCACACAGACACATCTGCGACTGTCTCCCAACCCAGCCTGTCAGCACACTCCCAGAGGCTAGCGCAGATTAGGCGGAGGAAGAAGAAGACGCGTGAAGACATGTTCACAGAACTAATGGGCTGCTCCCGAGCCCAGGCAGCCCAGCAGACACAGTGGAGGGAGAACTTGTCACAAATGCACCGAGCAGTCATGGAACGGGAGGAGAGGTGGCGTCAGGAGGACCAACAGGCTACTGAAAAGCTGCTTGGACTAATGAGGGAGCAAACGGACAC
Organism: Terrapene triunguis; assembly: GCF_002925995.2. Taxonomy (NCBI): domain Eukaryota; kingdom Metazoa; phylum Chordata; order Testudines; family Emydidae; genus Terrapene; species Terrapene triunguis. Next base: position 37,896,800 of record NW_020664481.1, on the reverse strand, counting down.
GCTCCGGCGCCTTGTGGATGTTCTGCAAGACCGGAGGCAGGAGGACAGAGCCCCGCTGCAGTCTATCTGTAACCGCCCTCACCCGCCACCAAGTCCCACACCACCCTCACCCAAAGTCCAAAGAAGGAGGGGCGGCAAGGGCCGTTAAAACTTTCAATCAACCCCTGCAGACTGCTCTAGCAGTAGAAGGCTGACATTCCCCAAAATTTCATAAGTCCTTTCCTACCCACCTCACACAAGCCCCCGTCCAAGTTTCACCCCCCACGTTTCATGTCTGGTTCGCAATAAAATGTTTGTTTCTGTTCATTACTGTTTCGGTCAGGTTCTTTTGAGGGAGAGTCTGTCTGGAGGGGGGGAAGGGGCTTGGTAATTGGACAGGACAGTCACCTTTAGCAGGCTACAGAGGCGGGGTCAGGTCCAGCATCAGGACACATACACAGTGCAGTCACTGGTTACCCTGGTCAGTCTGGGAGGTGCTTTTCATGTTTTGGGGGGGGGGGGGTTGCTCTGTGACTTTGTGGCGGGGGAGGGCAGTTACAGATCTTATGCAGCGGTCCTTATCCTGGCTCACAGATCCACGCAGCAGGGGATCTGTAACCCTACCCCCCCTGCCAGAAAGTCACATAGCCGACACATACACACAGTCCCCCCCAGGAGTGCTGGCAGGCTCCATTGAAATAACCAGTCCACCAGTGCGGAGCCTGTCATTCCGGGAGTTTAGAAGTATCATTTGCATCAGAACACTGAACCCGCCCCCCGCCACAGTCTGCGTCCCCGGTTTAAAATATTCCCGCGAAAACAGCAATACAGACAACGGTGTTCATTAAAAAATCGAAATGATTTTATTTTTTGGGAAGGGGAAGGGGGTGAAGGTTGTATGTAACTGGAGAGGATAGTCAAAATGAACTGGGTAAAGAAACGGGGGCAGGTTCAGCTTTTCTGTCCACAAACTGAAAAGTCACTGGTTGCCCTGCTCACTCAGGAACCTAGCTTTCAAAGCCTCCCGGATGCACAGGGCGTCCCGCTGGGATCTTCTAATGGCCCGGCTGTCTGGCTGGACGTAATCAGCAGCCAGGCTATTTGCCTCTAGCTCCCACCCCGCCATAAAGGTCTCCCCCTTGCTCTCACACAGGTTGTGGAGCACACAGCAAGCTGCAATAACGATGGGGATATTGGTTTCACTGAGATCACAGCGAGTGAGTAAGCTTCTCCATCTCCCTTTGAGACGGCCAAAAGCACACTCCACCACCATTCTGCACTTGCTCAGACGGTAGTTGAACAGTTCTTTTTCTGTGTCCAGGGCGCCAGTATAGGGCTTCATGAGCCAGGGCATTAGCGGGTAGGCTGGGTCCCCGAGGATGACTGTAGGCATCTCCACATCCCCAAGAGTTATTTTGTGGTCTGGGAAGTAAATACCTTCCTGCAGCCGTCTAAACAGACCAGAGTTCCTGAACACGCGAGCGTCATGAACCTTGCCCGGCCATCCGACGTAGATGTTTGTAAACCGTCCCCGATGGTCCACCAGTGCTTGCAGCACCATTGAAAAGTAGCCCTTTCTATTGATGTACTGGCTGGCCTGGTGGTCCGGTCCCAGGATAGGGATGTGAGTCCCATCTATAGCCCCACCGCAGTTTGGGAATCCCATCGCGGCAAAGCCATCTATGATGACCTGCGCGTTTCCCAGGGTCACTACCTTTGGGAGCAGTACCTTGACGATTGCCTTGGCTACTTGCATGACAATAACCCCCACGGTAGATTTGCCCACACCAAAGTGGTTCGCGACTGACCGGTAGCTGTCCGGCGTTGCAAGCTTCCAGAGGGCTATGGCCACTCGCTTCTGGACAGTGAGGGCTGCTCGCATGCGGGTGTCCTTGCGCTTCAGGGCAGGGGACAGCAACTCACAAAGTTCGAGGAAAGTCCCCTTCCGCATGCGAAAGTTTCGCAGCCACTGGGATTCATCCCAGACCTGAAGCACTATACGGTCCCACCAGTCCGTGCTTGTTTCCCGGGCCCAGAATCGCCGTTCAACAAAATCCACATGCCCCATTGCCAACGTCATGTCCTGGGCGCTGGGGCTCGTGGTTTCTGACAGCTCTGTGCCACTCTCCGACTTCAGGCTCTCACGGCGGTGCCGTAGCCTCCTCGCCCGATTTCTCTGCATCTGCCTCAGGGAAAGGTGTATGATAAGCTGCGAGGTGTTGAGAACGGCCACAAGTGCAGCGATGGTCGCAGCGTGATCCATGATCGCAGTGCTGTGGCGTCCGCGCTGTCACTGACCAGAAAAGTGCGCGAACTGATTTCCCGCCGGCGCTTTCATGGAGGGAGGGAGGGCGTTAGTGACGGACGGATGACGACAAATTTTTTTTACCCAGAAGGCATTGGCGGCTCGACCCAGAATTCCGATGGGCAGCGGGGACTGCGGGAACTGTGGGATAGCTGCCCACAGTGCACCGCTTCCAATATCGACGCTCGCCCCGTTAGTGTGGACTCACAAAGTCGAATTACTGTCCTTAGTGTGTCCTTAGTGTGGACACACACGTTCGACTTTGCAATATCGATTCCACATATTCGATTTAAGTAAAATCGAATTACCCTCGTAGTGTAGACATACCCTTAGAGACTAACAAATTTGTTTGGGCATAGGCTTTCACACGTTCTTTTTGCTGATACAGACTAACACGGCTACCACTTTTTACTTTACAGCCAAGACTGTACTGATGCAACTTAACATATAATAGATTTGGAATCTGTTATGAAGTAACTGTGGAATAATACCAGACAAACCTAAAGAGTTTAATATTAGTGTAACCAGTGTTCAAATGTATACAACACTTGAAGAAAGAGTGTAAAAGTCTAACAATGTGGGACTAATCCGATAGCTGAAATAAATGAATCTGCATGTCACCTAACTTGACTCTATGATCAATTGAGCAGTTCCTATTAGTGGAAACTCTTTGAGATGCATTGGTTCATGTTTGGATAGTTTGCAATGCTAAACAGATCTGATGACTGTAGACATACAGTGCTGCTCATCATGCTCCTGACCTTTATTCCAAAGACACACAACAAGTATGAATTTTATTTGAGCCCTGCTATGGGAGTGAAGTATTTCTCACTTTGCAACTTTATTACATTTAGCAGAAATTCCTACTATAATTATGACATGACATTAATGTTAACAGGACCTCAAAGCTGGATGTTTCACTGAGGTAAAACAAATGATAGTTGAAGTGGGGAGGCTGGATATAAAAAGTGCTGATTTTTGTATAGCCATGCCAAATTTGAACAAGGAAAATACTCGTTACTGTACTTTAGCCCTAGTTACCTTAGTTCTCCAACTGTAATTGTTGATGATGACTCAAACCCTTGGTTAACTAATTAAGATAGCATACTGTGTTACCAACAGTGGAAAAGACCCCCTCAGCAGTTTTAGTCAAACGATACTGTATAATACACAAAAATAATGGATATGTAATGTGTCCTGATACTCTACTTATAGGCTACCAGCAGTATGTTGTAACGGTCTTTTAGTGTACGTACCGGAGGACTTGACTTTTACACAGCCCATTTGCTGGGGGAAAGAACAAGGGAGTCATTAATTTCTGGAAAGTGTTTTTGCCAGAAAGACACAGGCTATAAATCTGGTATATACACAGAAAAGTGACAGCCATTTCAAATGTCCTAACCAGTATGTTCACCATGAGAGAATTGATTATAATTAAATATAATTGTGTTAATATTTTATGCTCTGCATTTCAAATAACTGGCTATGTTTTACCCATTGATGGTCTTTCTGAAAACCCATGGGTATATTAATGTTTGCACAGACATGAGGAAACACATACAATTTAGCAAAAAATCTTATTCAAATCCCGGTTATATTTCATTAGGTTTCTTGTTGACCATCAGCCATTTTTGCATATCCACGTTAGCTGTTTGTTTCGATTTTAAATGTTTTCCTGCTAAAATGGATACTCTGCCTACTTCCTTTTTTTGTTTGTTTGTTTTTTAAAGATGTGAAGGGCGCTGGATATATTTCTTCTGCTTTTCTGAATGTTTTATTTTAAAGTATCTAGAAATAGTTAACACAGCTGCTTTTTTCTGCTCTCTAAGGGGTCGCCTGGCCTGATATGCACCGTCTGGCAGACAGAGTCCATCTGGAAGAGCTGACTAAAATTGGCATCCTGAAAGGCAATGTAGATGACATGGTGAAGGTTCATCTGGGTGCAATATTTATGCCACACGGACTTGGACATCTACTTGGAATTGATGTGCATGATGTTGGAGGCTACCCAGAGGTTAGTGCTAGCTGATTTGCAGATTAACCCTTCTGACTTAAGTAGGCATTTCTTTTAGTTTCACAGTCAGTAGTGTCTTCTCTGGTTAGGAATTGATGTGCACTGAAGTTTTTCTTTGCTGGTGTGGTATTTCATGTGGTTTTCCTGAAATTAAATGATGATTTCATCAATACGTGAAATGCTCCTGTGAAATGCCTACTCATACTGCGGGGATTCTTAGCGTTCCTAATGCTCCTATGAATAAGGTGCAAGAGTGCGTTTTATTTTCAGTTGGTCTGTTTATTCAGCAGCAGCTGCATGATCAGCAGTGTGCTCGTGCAGGAGGATGTGTTCCCTGCCTCAAAGAGTTTATGATCTAAAAAGACCACACCAAAAAAAAAAAAAAACATTTTAAGGACGAGGGAAAGCATTAATAACTTTGAAGCAAGGTTATCAGGGTAACAGTTGGCACACCGCTTGGTAGAGCCATCATTTTGCATGTGTATGTATTTTATGTTACAGTTTGCAGGAGGGCATTTGTTAGTGGAGAAAAGGAAGAAATTGTTGGAGTAAGGGAAGGGAGTGGGGACAGAAACTGCATGGGTGGGGGTGGAAATGGAGGTGGAGGGAGTAAAAGCAATGGACAGAGTTAAGTTGACAAGGTGGGAGAGGTAATATCTTTTATTGGACCAACTTCTGTTAGTGGGAGCATGAGGTTGGGCAGCTGGGGTGCTGCCGTTGTAGAAGAGCGGTATGATAAAGATGTGACTAACACCCAATGGCAATGCAGCAGTGAGACCTATTAAGGCCTCTGACTTTTCCACTGCAAAATTAAAAATACACCTCTACCCCGATATAAAGCAACCCGATATAACACTAATTCGGATATAACGCAGTAAAGCAGTGCTCCAGGGGGCGGGGCTGCGCGCTCCGGTGGATCAAAGCAAGTTCGATATAACACAGTTTCACCTATAATGGTAAGATTTTTTGGCTCCCGAGGACAGCGTTATATCGGGATATACTCTGAAGCCATAGTCAACCTGGGTCTTGTGAAATCCCATAAGACACAATATCCCTGTTTCCCTTCATTTCCAACAATAATTGCTAATTCCTCTGTTCATCAGCCAGCACCTCTGTTGTGCTCTGAGCAATTTTAGAGGGATTGATGCAAAAATACACATTTGAGAATATGCAACATTTCAAACAAAATGTTTTTTTAGCGATGAGTATACTCAGTATCAACACTCCCAGCCTTGACACATTCTGCAAAAAATATTTGCCTCCTAGGAAATGCCATTTTAAAGTATACATTTATTCTGAACCTGCACAGTGCTAAGTTCCTCCTGCGAGAAGCTGAGTGTCATCAAATCTGAATGGTGTTGGATGTGACAGAGCCCACCCTCTTGCAGCAATGCAGGATAAGGCCCTAAATGGGACTGATGACAAACTCTTGCCAGAGTAGATGCAGATATGCCTGGAAAAATAAAACACACACCTGCGAGGAGCACACACCTTGCCAATACATAATGCACATCCCTGCAGTTCTTTCATGGGGGTTTTTAGAGGAAAGATACTTTGTGAAAAGGAGAAACATCTCTTGAAGGGAGGAAGGAGATACGGTTCCTCCCAAACACCTGCCTACGGGCTTTTCCCTGGCTGCCCATCTTCCTACATTGAAGTCTAGTTCCAGTGAATCATTAGCTTATTTTTCCAACATGGGTCACCATATATTCATTGGCTGTAGTGTGTTACTCAGTGTATTGGTCAGCAGTAGGTGTAGAAAGAACCGGACTGCTAGGTCTCTCCACAACCCTTTGCAATCTTTTCAAACCTAAGAGCGTGACTGTTGTGTCTATACTACACACCTTGCAGAAGGAGAGTCTCCTGAGGCAATCTAGTTGCTATTAAAATGTTTTTCTCTATCCTTTTAATACTAATTTTAAACAAAACTGTGTGGCTCATACATTTTTCCCTCTTTGGTTCAATTTTAAAATGCATATTTTTTCTGAAAAGGAAAAAGAGTTTAAAAGTGAATGTGGTTTGTTAGTGTGAGGGTCAGCATTTGTGGGATTCTTGCATCAGTTCTTAGTCCATAACTGCTGCTACTGCATAATAATTGGTTTAGGCTACATAGGAGAACATAAGGCTCTGGTGTGAGTGTACATACATTCCTATGCAGAAAGAATTGCTTTCTCCAGTCACTAGTTGATCTTTACATGTAATCATATTCTGGCCACTTAGTTGAAGTGCACTGAAAAGTTTTCTTTCTCAAGTACAAGCATGATATGCAACTTCTCTTGTTCTTAAAAGATGGGTGACAACTGTCTTAAAGCCTGACTAGAATAATAACAGAAAATAACCATGATGAAATATACAGGGATAATTAAACCGCTAAATAATGATGTAATGTGTGTGTCAATGCAAAGTCTGATTAAGGCCTGGTCTATGTAAGGAAATTAGGTCAGTATTCAGGGATGTGAAAAATCCACACCTCAGAGCGACACAATTAAATCGACCTTAACCCCCTGTGTAAGCAGTGCTAAGTTGACAGGAGAATTCTCCCGTTGACCGTGTTACTGCCTCTCAAAGAGGTGGAGTACCTATGCCAAGGGAGAACACCTTCTATCGGTGTAGGTAGTGTCTTCACTGAAGTGCTACAGCAGCGCAGCTTTACTGATACAGCTACACTGCTGCAGCATTTTAAGTGTAGACAAGCCCTAATATAGAAGAATGACTAATACACTTTTCAAAGCATTAATAACATTATTTCCTAGAATTAGAAGAACTATTTTTGTGTATTAAATGCATTCTCTGAGTGCTATGTGAATTTGACAGTAGTTATCATTTCCCCCAAAATTAATATGATGGTTCATTAATAGTGCCTGAAAGTAGAGATTCTATAATTCTACACTCAACAATGAGACGTTCGCAACAGTCTAAAAAACAAACTGTAACTGCCAAGGAGTTTGGCTGATATGATAATAAATAAAACTAGTTTCAATATTTTCAGAAAGATTTTTCCTTGTTTTTTATTTTTTGAGTATCACAAGATTTTAAGAAAAAAGTGTTTTCAATAATGTATCATACATTATTAGAAATGTTAGAAATCAGTTACAGGAGCTTTTTAGTCATGATATTAATATATTTAGGATCATGTTTATGTTGGGGGGGTGGTCATTTATGTACCATGATCAGGGCCGGCTCTAGGCACCAGCAAAACAAGCTGGTGCTTGGGGCGGCACATTTTTAGGGGCGGCATGGCCGGCGCCAGAATGCCGCCCCTAAAAATGTGCCCCGGCCGCCCTAGCTCACTTCCGCTGCTGCTGCCGCTCGCGCACCGCTACTCGCCCTCCCTCCCAGGCTCTCAAGCCTGGGAGGGAGGGGGAGCAGCAGCACGCGAATCAGCTGTTTCGCTTGCCGCGGCCGCTCAGGGTCTCCCCCTCCCTCCCAGGCTCTCAAACCTGGGACGGAGGGGGAGATCCCGAGTGGCCGCGGCGCGGGCGCCGCTTCTCTCCCTCCCTCCCTCCCTCCTAGGCTTGAGAGCCTGGGGGGGAGGGGGAGGCAGGGAAGGGGCGGAGTTGAGGCGGGGCCAGGGGTGGGGTAATTAAAAAACGGGGGGGTGGGGGGCGGCCAAAATTGTTTTTGCTTTGGGCGGCAAAAGTCCTAGAGCCGGCCCTGACCATGATCCTATTGGTTGAAATACTGAACAGTCGGGAATTGGATGTTTCTTTTTTAAAAGCTACATTTCACAGTTATGATGTTAAATACTGATGGAGATGTCATTTGAAAGCTGTGTTAGGTTTCAACAAACCACAGGGTTTCACATTATCTCAGTTATGCCACATAACGGCTGCTCTTTGGGGATTGCCTTTTTTAAGGAGAGGGAAGAAATCATACGTAAACATTTGAACCTATGTTTTATTTTAAACATTACGGTGTATAGTTAATGACTGACACAAAATTACAGAAATGCCAGTGTACTGGAATGGGCTTTTCAGTTTTAATTTAATGAAAAAGAAACAAAAAATAAATTGAACCCTTTGCTGTGTGCAAAGCTTCATCGCTAACTTATATGGCACAGACAATTAGTGGTCCTTTGCCCTCTGTCCATGCTGTTCTCTCACCTCATGTTGGCATTGAACTCGCATCACAGGAACCACTTGGCAGACTCAAGGGAGATCTGCTAGTGGACTCCAGAATCTAAGACCCCAGGCAACGCACAGTCAACCTTTGGAACTCGTTGCCAGGGAATGTTGTGAAGGCCAGAACTATAATTGGGTTCAAAAAAGAATTAGATAAGTTCATGGAGGATAGGTCCATCAATGGCTATTAGCCAAGATGGTCAGAGACACAACCCCATGCTCTGGGTGTCATAAGCGTCTAACAGAAGCTGGGAGTGGACACTGGGATGTATCACGTGGTATTTGCCCTGGTCTTTTCATTCCCTCTGATGCACGTGGCATTGGCCACCATTGGAAGACAGGATGCTGGGCTAGATGGACCATTGGTCTGACCCAGGATGGCCATTCTTATGCTTCATATACTTATGCCCATACTTAACTTTAAGCATGTGAGTAATTTTGACTTTAAGCATATGAGTAGTGAAACTACTTCCACTTATAGTTTAATGTTTGTGAAATCTTTTGCAGGCCCGAGAGCCAAGTAAGTTTTAGGACAGGTGAGAGGAATTAGTAAAGTAGGATATCTCCTGCACTTTTAAAATTAACTACAGGATATACATTTTCTAAGGCCAGAGCCTCACGTACAGAGGGAAAACCCAGAATTGTTTTTCAATTAGATATAAAGCAACAGATTCTTCTGATCCATCACAGACCTTTCTTCATTACAAATCAGTAGTTGTCCCAGCTACACCGGAAGAAAGACAAGATGCAATGGATGTGATTTAATTAGACGGCAACTTTATTCACTTAGAATAACTGGGAATAACCAGCAATAAATTGTTTTGAGCAGATCATCATTAGTTCCTTGTTTCCCCCTATTTGGAAGAGTTGCTGTCAGCCCTCTTACAACCCAACCTGGTCCCAGCCAGCCTGTTTCTGGGCCCCCTCATATGAGGATGAATGGGTCTGGAAAAAGGACGGGAAATTGGCTCCCACCTGCACCAGATGTTAGGAGCCCTGAACCTGCACTTCTCCAGCTTCTTTAAGGGATGCTTTCTTCTAAATCCCCTTCCAATCCATTTTATCTGAGAACCATATCCCCTCTGTGAGAAGTACCTCCACTAGACATCTTCCACAAGGAGTGCCCCCACCACCTGATCCAGCCACTTTCTGTTCCTCCCTGCTCTGTCCAGGTAGATTCTGCTCGCCACCTCCATTTGCAGAAGGGACCCCATATAAGGGCAAACAACCCCCTTTCTTCCAACCAGCTGGATAAGGACTCACCACATTCAGTTGTGGTGAGCCAGTTTCTACAAACGCTCATATAGCATACAGAGTTGCTTTCTTTTCCCTTATGTGTTTCGGGAAAGGAGTTGTTTATATACATAAATCAAAATTAACAAATGTTAGTTCTCTTGTATATTGTACAATCTATTTTAAGGGCTATATATTCAAATTCTGACTAATCTGTGTCTGCAGTTTTGCAGATGCAATCAGTTGTGGGTGCATAGGAATTTAGAGATAAGAATTAAAATACATTAAGCTCTCCGTTGCAAGTTTGTAAAAGGAGTGTAATTGTATGCTGAATTTATGAACAAACACTGAAGTTGAATATAGATTGAGTGCATATAGTCATGTAATTTCATTCTCAAATTAAACATGCATTTGCATACCTAACCACTCTAAAAATCTGATCCTAGATATCCAACTTCCTGATTTCTGTTTGCAAAGGTTTGTATCTACAGTTGGTCTGGAAAAAGGATAAACAATGAGGTGGCAAAGTTTGCAGATGATACAAAATTACTCGGGATAGTTAAGTCCAAAGCTGACTGTGAAGAGTTACAAAGGAATCTCACAAAACTGGGCTACTGGGCAACAAAATGGCAGATGAAATTCAATGTTGTTAAATGAGAAGTAATGTACATTGGAAAACATCCCAACTATACATACAAAATGATAGGGGCTACATTAGCTGTTACCACTCAAGAAAGCGATCTTGGAGTCATTGTGTTTAGTTCTCTGAAAACATCTGTTCAGTGTTCAGCAGCAGTTAAAAAAGCTAACCGACTGTTATGAACCATTAGGAAAGGGACAGAAAATATTATAATGTCACTATATAAATCCATGGTACACCCACACCTTGAATACTGCATACAGTTCTGAACAACTCAAAAAAGATATATTAGAATTGGAAAAAGTACAGAGAAGGGCAACAAAACTGGGGTATGGAGGGGTATGGAGCAGCTTCCATATAAGGAGAGATTAACAAGACTAGGACTGTTCATTTTAGGGCATGTCTACACTTACCAGTAGATTGGCACTGCTGCAATCAATGCATGCCATGCCAATCAATGTCAATTTAGTGGGTCTGGTGAAGACACACTAAATCGATGGGTGAGCACTCTCCCATCAATTTGTGTACTCCATCTCCCCGAGAAGCGAAAGGGAAGTTGACAGGAGACCCTCTCCTGTCGACACAGCGCAGTGTAGCCACCGCGGTAAGTGGATCTAACTGCATCGACTTCAGTTACATTATTCGCGTAACTTAGATCGATTTACTGCGGTAGTATAGACTAGCCCTTAGAAAAGAGACTGCTAAGGTGGGGGATATGATAGAGACTTATAAAATCATGAATGGTGTGGAGAAAGTGAATAAGGGAGTGCTATTTACTCCTTTACATAACGTAAGAAGCAGAGGTCACCCAATGAAATTCAGAGGCAGCAAGTTTAAAACAAAAATAAGGAAGTACTTTTTCATGCTATGTACAGTCAACCTGTGGAACTCATTGCCAAGGGATGTTGTGAAGGCCAAAAATATAACTGGGTTCCAAAAAGAATTAGATACGTTCCTGGAGGATAGGTCCAGCAAGATGGTCAGGGATGCAGTCCCATGTGCTGTGTCCCTAAACCTCTGACTGCCAGAAGCTCGGACTGAATGACGGGATGGATCACTCAATAATTGCTCTATTCTATTTGTTCCCTCTGAAAAATCTGGCACTGTCTATTGTTGGAAGAAAGGATATTGGGCTAGATGGCCCATTGCTCTGACCCAGTATGGCTATTCTTATATTATGTTCACATTTCAGATGACTAGATAACTCTATCTACAAATGATTGAGCTTGTAAAATTACAGGTCCAAAATTAGTTTGGTTTTGAAAATATGATGGATTAGGAGTTTGGGGAAAGGAAGGAAACTTTTAAAATTTGGTCTCTGAGGCACTTGAACGTCTGCCTCTGTGAATTCTATGCAGAGTTTAGGCTATAATACTACCAATGTTGTATCAGGAAATCAATGGAAGTAATTGTGCACGCATCTGAATTAACCATCAACCTTTCTACAGTATTTTTCTTAATTAAATTATAAATATACACAGTTGGACACTGCAGCATGAACACACCGCTTGTCCATGTTAACTAAAAGAAGGGTCTTGGCTATGTTTCATTTTCTTATGAGGAGATGATACATTTTAAATATATTTTATAGATTGTGAAGTTCTTTTGGTGTGTTTTAACATTTACCAAGTAGGCTGCTTTTATGAGGAATTTCACAATGCTGTTTGTGTGCTTATTACATGCTATGCATATGCTTGCCATATCCTGTCCTATTTTCTAATTAGCTAAGAAGCAAGTTACTTGCTTTTGGCTGAGAGAATTTTGAAAGCATTAAAAATTACTTTAAAAAAGAAAAACTTTCCAAATACTTATTATTCAACTATTTTTCAAGTATAAGCAGCTAAATTTGGAATAACACAGTAAGTTTTTCATTTCCTAATTTCTATCCATCACAAAGTATGCTGTGTTCCAAAAAACTGATTCCAGACATTGTTATCTTAGATTAGTTATTCATTAGTAGCCAGGTTTTTGCAAAATTGGCAGTAATATTTTTTTTCCAGTAAGCAGCTTTCACATGCAGCATTCAGTAAGCACTTTCTTACCCTGACAGCAACACTGAAAAATGTATGCAAATATCCTATACAAATAATGTTGTTTTATTCAAAATATATATATTATCTTTCTCTTGTTGCTTTGTAAAAGCTTTTAGTTTTGGCAAACAATGTTGGTAGTATATAAACTACACTTATGGCCAGATTTTCAAAAGAATTTATCACCCAACAGCTCCCATTTAAGGACCTAAATAAGTGCCCTGATTTTAAGAAGTTCTCTGCAGTGAACCGCTCTCAAGGAGAAACCTTGCCCTAACTAGCGTACTTCTTAAGGGGAGCTGCTGGATGCTGAACACTTTTGAAAATCTGGCTGCTTCATTTAGGGCCCTAAATGGGAGTTGAGCAGGCTTGAAAATCTGGGCCCAGTGGTATATGCTAAGTACTTCAGAAAATCTGGCCCTCAGTCAGAAAAAGCTAACTTCAGAGTATGAAATCTCCATTAGGTTTGGCGTCAACTGTAGCATTTAATCATGGATACAGTTTTCCCACACACTTTCATTTGTTTTCTGAGTAAATTCTTTATGGGATATAAATGAGGATTTGTGCCTGTTCGATTGAAAAATGTTAAACATTTTACATCGGAAGACATGGTTGAAATTTTCTTTTAAATCCCAATTCCTTGTCTCTTGATTCTTGAGATGTTTCAATTTCATGTTGTATTAATTGACTGTAAGGCTCTGTAAAATGCTAAGTATATTTTAAGGCTTTCTGCAATAACAAATCAGTTAATTTAAGTTGGGTTAACAGCTGTCCCTTGGACATCTCAAGTTATAAAAAAAAAAGTTGTAGAATTGATCTTTACTTTGAACATCTCTGGTCTTAATTCCCTATGTTCCTTGTTTTTAGATGTATACATTTACAATTAGCCATATTAAAACGCATATTGTTTGTGTGCACCCTGCTTACCAAATGATCCAGATTGTTCTGTACCAGGGACGACTTCTTCATTACTTATCACTTCCACAATTTGTGTCATGGGCAAACTTTATATCAGTAATGATGTTGTTTTCTTTCAGGGCATTAATAAAAATGTTAAAATAGCACAGGGCCAAGAACTGATCCGTGTGGAACGCCACTAGCAGCTCACTCATTTGAAGACGATTCCCCTTTGACAATCACTTGTGTAGGGTTAGTTCTGAGTTCATCCTTATCACTGTAATAAATTGTGTAGCTGGAGTGAAGATAAGGAGGAACTTGCTTCTCTTTCTTTATCTTTTCATTTTAATTCAGCCCCTTTTCTGCAATATACTGCCATGTGGGCCACCTTGGCAATGAGCAGGAAAAGTATTGCCAAGAAGAAAATTTGCAAAGGCTTCCCATATGGAAAAATCCTATAGACTTTAATAGGGATGAAACCAATCAGGTTCTACAGAAATTAGCCTGAAAAACCAAGGAGTTTAGTACAGAATAGAATCCTTTCTATAAGACTTTTAAAGCAACCTATATAATTTAATGGAGTATTATACCCTGGCTATGTAATTCTACAGATGTGGAGAAAAGTCATCATTCTCTATCAAGTCCCAAAGACCTTTTCTGCGAGGGTTTATTCTGAAGTTTTTGGATTTACAGGTTGTAGTAGAAAAAATGGTTTTTAACATAAACAGTAGAGGAAGAAAGCTCAGTTCGTGATATAGTGCAGCCCCTTACCTACCGAGTTATGAAACTTTGACTTCTCAGGGTCTTTACCCCTTCATTTGAATATCAGGAAACTGATTTTGTTTTGTGTTTCTTTTTAATTAATACTCAGTCCAAAAGTCTTTACATTTGGGAGGGGGAGTTTAGATCTGAATTTTGCTGTGCCAGTCCATCTCTGTTTTTAAACAAGGACTAACATACATATCGGTGGGTGTATTCAGAGCAATTTACACTATGTGCAGGTTATGATTTTTGTGTAAAAGATTGTGATCATATACACCTCTACCCCGATATAATGTGACCCGATATAACACGAATCCGGATATAACGCGGTAAAGCAGTGCTCTGCGGGAGGGTGGGGCTGTGCACTCCGGCAGATCAAAGCAAGTTCGATATAACGCGGTTTCACCTATAACGCGGTAAGATTTTTTGGCTCCTGAGGGCAGTGTTATATCGGGGTAGAGGTGTAGTTATCTTTTAAACTATATACAGAAAATAAGATGTAAAAAGTATTGCTATGGGGTGAGTTTCCAGTTTTATGCCTTTGGGTTTTTGCAAAGGCAATTCCTATTAACATTAATGACAAAAGGCCCACAAAAGAAAAAGCCCAGAATATCCTACATATGTTCTCTGTCTGTAACAAAAAAAGTCATTTGAGTATTAATGTTCCCTATTCTTTCCGATTATATTGTAGCTGCCAACATGGTGATTTTACCATTCAGTATCTGCCATTTACTCTCATTCCTGAGTTGAATTAAATCTGTTGAAATAGAAAAAACATTCAGTATTTTTCAGTACTTTCATAATGGCAGCAGGGGAACCTAGTGACATCTGAGAATGGGGAAGCACAAATGACCTGGGAAGTTAAAATCAGAACCAAGTTACAGGAGTAGATTAAAATCCCAATGGCAGATAATTCTGCTTCCTGATGCTCTTCCAGTCATTGCAGGGGAAGTTTAGAGTGCAGTTTAAACTTGGTGCCTATGAAAAGAAGAAAAACTTTTTAACATAAAAATAGCTAAATTACATTGTGGTCTCAGTTTCCCCAGTGTTAACTTTTAGTTGCATCCCAAAAGCTCTGACAAGTAATTAGATTATCCTATAGAAAAGGAAACTGTGACTCCCAAGTACCAGGAGAAGTATATGGTGCTTGAAGCAGGTACTCATCTAACCTGCTGTCAGTTTCAAACTCAGTTGACTAGCAGCTCCTTTAGCTGGCTGGAGTCTGCTAGGGCTGTCGATAAAACCCAGACAGAATGGTAACTGGAGATTACTTAATTCACTGAGCAAGAGAACCAAGGATTTAGGGAGAAGGGACCAAGAGACCAATTGTATGAAATTCAAGGTTTTATTTTATTGTTAGCCATTCAGGATTCTTTTTTTTTTTCTACAATAAATGAGCTCATTAGACATAGATGTGCACAATGGGTGACTGATAGAACAACTTGACTCTTATTTTTAATATAGATTTAGTATAATATAGATGTTGATAGTATGATTATTTAAATAATATTTGATTTTTAATTAGAGAACATAGTCATGACTGCAGTGCACTGGACGTGATCTAAAACTGAGATCCCAACTTGTGCTAGCTAAAGATCCCATGGCAACTTAATAAGAAAAAGTACCAATGTATAGTTTGAAACCATCTAAGAGCCTAGCCCTGAGAATATTACCCAGAGTTTACAACTACAAATAGTCATATTGGACCTGCTACAGCCACTTTGAGCTGTCCTAATCAGGCTGATATAGATTCTCTGTGAGGGCTGTGGAAGGATGTGACCAGAGCATCTCTACACTCAGGCAATCCCTGTCTGATATAATGGCCCCTGGGGAGCCATTAGCAGCTGATACAACTAGCACATGCCTGGGGCTCCCTCTTAGGTCCTGTGCCAAGCACAACTTGAGGACCCACGGACTGGGGACACGAACCTCACTGGAACTACCCAATTACATATAAGCATTACATCTGGTAATATTACCGGGACTGGACCCTAAGTTAATAAAACACTTTGGATCCCTCAGTAGAAAAAGTACATATAAGTATAAGATATTGTATTATTGTTATTTTTATTCTTATCAACTCCTGATGATGGCAAGATGTCCATGTACTGAGGCAGCCCTTTAGTTTTAATTGGATCCTTTTACTAAGAGATAATCAATGTCTTTTTTCACCTCCGAATTTCCTTTTTATTCCAAAAGAAATCTGTATTTCATATTACTGCCCACTTATCTTAATTTGAACTTTTATTTTGATCACATAGTAGAATACTCAGTTTACATAATAATTCTGTTGTTCCCTTGACAGTGCTTGTTGCCTAGACTTGCTGTTTTTTGTTACCTTACATGAACCATTAATTGGAATCCAATGTTCTTGGCAGGAGAACAGTTGCAAATGACAGTGTCATACATCTGTGCTTACTGTGGGCCTGAACCAATTTTCAAATGCAAATAGAACTTCAGAATAAAATCACAGTGCTGGAATATGGTTTTGGATACTGTTTGTTGCTTGATGTGTACAATAAGATAAACAGTTCTTCAAAAGCAAGGCTTCCCAAGATACCACTGAATGTACCTTTTTAGATGCATGGGTGCTAAGATGTTTACTATACTACTGTTCTACATTTCTCTTTGGGGCAGGGATTGCCTTTTTGTTGCTTGTACAGCACCTAGCACAATGGGGTCTTGGTCCATGACTGGGCTCCTAGGCACTACTGCAATACAACTAATAAAGTCTAGTGATGCAGCACTCTCATTTTGATCCTCCATTTCAGCTCTCAACAAGCAGCAATGCTCTAGAGAGTATTCAATGCTTGATTCAAGGTGTTAGTTATTTGTGTGAGAATGCTGTATGGAAACTTCAGTTATAAAAGGGAGAAAATCTAACAGAGGATTCTGGGGTCAATGGGACATATTTTGCCCGCCGAGTTATGCACCCAATACAGTATGATCTTTAGTAGGGTGGCCCTGGAAACAGCAGTGTTCCTATTTTCAGGCCTGCCCCAGGGACCCTGCCAGCTTTACAGAAAACAGTTGCTTTAGCCCAGTTTTTGTAAATAGCTTGAGCAGACTCTGCACATAAAGGATATGTCTACACTGCAATTAAAAACCAGGGTTGGGCTAAGGGTCTGTTTAATTGTGCTGTAGATCTTGGGCTGGAGCCCGGGCTATAGCACCCTATGAGGTGGGAGGGTCCCAGAGCTCGGGCTGCAGTCCAAGCCTGAAAGTCTGCCCCGCAATTAAACAGTCCCTTAGCCTGAGCCCGGCAAGCACAGACCAGCTGCAGGTTTTTAATTGTAGTGTAGACACGCTCAGAGAAGCTGCCAGACACCTGAGCTGGTGAATTTGATAACCAGTGAGATGAGTGCTAGTATGTCTAAAAAACCAGGTACCACATAAGGTACTCAAATATCAGAGTGGTGAGCATAAGGGTATGTCTACACTGCAATTGATGGGGATCGCAGTTTAGGTAGGCATACCTGTGCTAATTGTAATCTAGCTTAATGTGGCTAAAAATATCAGTGAAGATATGGTGGCATGGGTTGTACAAGCGCACTTGGAACTCAGAGTACTTACCATGTTGCTAGCCCAGGCCAGGCCAGGCCAGGCTCTGTGCCACCATGCCTTCACTGCTATTTTTAACTCGTTAGCAAGATTACGGCTAGTGTGGGCATGTCTACCCAGCTGCAATCACGCTTCCAGTTGTAATGTAGACATACCCTGAATGTACCTAGAGAGAGAGAGATCTCTTCCACCCTAGCCTGTCACATATTGACACCCTGCCCCTTTTCCTTCCCCACGTGCAAGGCCTCTAATAAGCTACTAACTAGCTCTGCCTACACATGGGAAAAGGAGGGTGCTCTTGGGTTGAGAGAGGAAGAGGGAGGAACTGGCCTTATTTCCTTTTGCCAAACCCTCCAGTGCACACTTTGCTGCCCCCCCCACCCCAAAGAGTGCCTTTAACTGCCCCACTTTGACCCCAGTAATAGGGTTCCTGACTTGTAACTTTGAAAATCTGATCTCCCCAATCTTTACTCTCTGCTGGAGGTTCTCTCCCGTGACGTTTTGGTGCACAAATTTAGCTTTACCCCATAACCACATCCCCAGCCTCTACTAAAATCCAAAGAACCTGGGATTGGAACTTAGAACAAAAATACTTTGCTGTCAGAAACAGCAGATTGCCACCAGAGCAGTTGTAAATTACTCTGTGCTTATTGATAGCAAACATTTGTCATCTCTTGGGAGGAAGTATTAAAAGCAGTATTTGACTGCAAGCAGGACAGATAAAACATCTGTGCCATGTTCTAAAGGCTGAACTTAGAGATCTTAACAGTGAGCACCAATACTTTCTTTATAAGAAAATGTCTCTCATCTCATTTGTTTTAAGTGGAAAGTAATAATTACAAAAACAGTGTCAATGATGCCTTCAGAGTTTTTTGGCATCTTGGTTATTTTCGTTGTATATCAATTTATCTAGCAAATGGCTTGGAATGATTTGCAAAAAGGAATTTAAAACCAAAATTGGGGAGATAGAGACTTAAAAGTCAAATATGGTTTGTTAGTTCAGGAGAAGTTTGTATAAAGCTGCTTAGATATATTTGGAAAAACTCCAAAAGGCCCCTCTACTAATCGAATTCTTTACAGCTAATGAAAGAGATTAATCCACAAAACTGGATGCCCTTATTTCCTTGGCTTTAAGCATTACAGAATGAGACCAAGATGACATAGCTCACGGGACAGCAGTGAAGGAAAGATGCTCCATCTCTGTTCAATTATAAATAGATCTTAAATAATTAACGTATTGATCATTTCAGCATTTAAGACCTATACAAATTCCAGATAGTGATTGTCTCCCAATCATAGCTCAGCAAGATGATTACATCTGAGCTGCCCTATTTTAGGTTAAACCTGGTGAATAATAATCCTGATCAAAACCCATGAAAGCAAACAAACGAGACCGGGTTTATCAAATAAACCCTGGAAATGTTCAAAACACGATTCCTAAATACCACTGGCCTTATTTTCAGAGGCTGCTGAGTACCCGCAATTGCCACTGAAGTCAGTGATAGAGGTGAAAATCATCTCTGAAAATCAGGCCATTCTTTTAGCTACTTAAATATGCATTACGCACCCACCTTTGAAAATATTGGCCAGGGTAGACGACATACATGAGAAGAGACTAAATACCCCGAACGGGAAACCCCAAATACAATTTCGGTGACTGGCAAAAATAAAATAGACTTTATTGCTTGAAGAACAGGAGTACTTGTGGCACCTTAGAGACTAACAAATTTATTTGAGTATAAGCTTTCGTGGGCTACAATATGCTCAAATAAATTTGTTAGTCTCTAAGGTGCCACAAGTACTCCTGTTCTTTTTGCGGATACAGACTAACACGGCTGCTACTCTGAAACCTGTCTTTATTGCTTGAAATTGCCATTTAGTATTGATGAGAAATAAGCTTTCTCTGAACTGAAAATCAGAGCTTTTGAGCAAATAGTATTGTGAGTATTATACACTTTGAAAGGGGACAGTTCACTGAAAACTAAAGTATGGCTGATTCGGGCCCCTCATTCTGCCACCTGACATACGTTGGTTCACTTTTATGCCTAGTCTCTGACCCTCAGCTGACAAAGGCTGAGGGTACTGGAGAGGAAACCTGCTTAATCCCTGGAGGAAGGAAGTGTTCACTTCACCATTACAAATAGCTGTACTAACAGTTCCAAGCCCACTATAGACAAGGATGTTAGCTTTAAGGGATGAATTAGCAAAGCTCTGTGAAGACCAGAGAGGAGAATATCCTTATCCTGCAAACACTTCCATTCAGGCTTAACTCTACTCACATGAGTAGTCCCATTGGCTTCAGTGGAAATACTTACAGGTGCTTAACTTTACATATGTAAGTGCTAGCAGGGTTGTGGCCCTATGATCCATATATTGGTCATCACAATATTTTGCTGCTAAAATTATGCTGAAGACACAAAGGATTTTGATGTTTTAATTGAAGAGAGTGGGATTTATTTTTATTCAGGTGTTGCAATACCTGGCACGTTTTGGGGAAGATTATTAATATCCTCAACCAGTCTCTGCAATATTTCTAATTTCTTGACTAAGCATGTCTTCATATATCATTGTACTTCACCAGCTCTTGGAAAGAAGAGAGTGTTTTACTTGTCAGAACTTGATTGCTTCAACTATGTTTTCAGTAAAATCAGTCAGCACCATGCTGCCTGAAAGTCTGAATCTGAAAAAATCTAGTTCCAAATGGACTGCTGTTGTGAAGTCACTCAAGATGAGAACTGTTGTAGACTCACTGCTTTTGAATCACGGTCATAAATGCATTTTAATAACATTCAATAAGGATATTGATTTGCATAACCTTAGAGAATTGTCTCATGCTCCATAATTCAATTCCTTCAGCAATAAAATGGGCCTGTTTTTCAAGATTTGTAATTCATTTTAAAATGTTACGTTGGAAATGCTTTACAAAGGGTGCAGGGGGAAGAAATAATACAAACAGTTTTTATTTTTCTAAAGGGGTAAACAAGGTGGGAGTTCAATACCAAGTACATGGTGAGCCAGCATTTACACTGTGAAAAAAAGCTCCGTTTACACAGCTGAATTTAAAGCTGTGAAACTATTTGTGTGAAGTGCAGATGGATATGAAAGTTAAGATAGAGATGGTTGTATTGTGTTATTTCAGTCCTCCGCTTCCAACTCCATTTCTAGCCTTTCTGGGTTTTCATATGTCCTTAGAGGACTCAACACAGAAGAGTTATAATAAAAGGCTAACTGTGGATTTATTTTTCTGTCATTTAAAACAAATGCTTCTTTCCTAGGGAGTTGACCGCATTGACCTTCCAGGCCTCAAAAGTTTGAGAACTGCCCGCATTCTTAAGGAAGGCATGGTGCTGACCGTGGAACCAGGCATTTACTTTATTGACCGCCTGTTGGACCAAGCACTCAATGATCCTTCACAGTCTTGTTTCATCAATAATGAAGTCCTGCAGCGTTTTCGAAGATTTGGTGGGGTGAGTAACTTCACTGGGTTAGATAATGGTTCTGGCAGATTTTCTGCTTTGTCTTTTCATGCATGTGCAGGAAGAAATTTGTTCTAGAAAATTTAATACATTATGAAGGAAACTACTTCTGTAGAGGACACTTTGTCAGTTGAGTCCCTCAGCCCAACTGCGTGCTTTCTAAATTCGTTCTTTAACTCATTCACCTCAGATTAACTGGAGGTCCATTTTCTTCACTGATAAAAGTACTCTCCTCCATCACTAACAGGCTGCATGTTAAATAAATGGCATGTCTACAGGGCAAGGCAAAGAAACTTGTATATTATGAAATAAGATACCAAGGTTCATATTGCTGACTTAGTTTCTCCTCAAACCAGCAACACAAAGAGAAGTGTTCACTTCTCCTATTGTGGAAGGAAAGCCTTGTGTTCCTTAATCCAGCGTGGCGTTAGTAAAGAACTGAAAAAACCCTTTGAGCAGGATTATAGTTGTCATGAAACCTGTGCACCAAGAATGGTGAGGTTCTATATAGGGAAGTTCAGGGTTTTCATGAGCGTGTAAATTTGACCTTGGCTGCTCAGGCTCCATATTGCAAGGCCTACCTGGCAGATTGTGCATGGAGGAGGATGGCTGTCTCAGAATAGAGGGTATGGAGTATGAGTCTTGCACCACTAATGACCCCAAATTATCATTTACATCCTAGTGGCTGGTGTGTATGTGAATAAGCAGAGGGACTCATTCCCATCATGCTGTTTGTGACACTTCTCACGTCACTAAATTCACTCTAGAACGTTTAACCAGTTAGATGCCTTCAGATATGTTTCTCGTTAGCAAAATTAGCATTTTTGAAAGGTGTCAGATTGACACTCTGAAGACTGTAAGTCCTATGTTCTTCCACAGTCAAGAAACAACACAGGCAGTAGGAATTGAAGCTTCCCCTTGTCAGTATATCCCTTAATTGTCAGAGAGGCTTTTAGTTCAGCTGGCACTCCTTGGCTTGTCTGCTGAGACTCTCAGCAAGGATAACACTTAGTGGCAATTGTGGTGGTGATTTAGGAATTGTCTGTAACCCTAATTTATCATAATCCACCAAACAATCATCTGCTAGTAACAGCTTCACCACTGTTGATCTGAGCTGGCTTTGAACCGCCAACCTAGAAACAAAAGGTTCCATATTCCATTACCAATCCTCTGAGTCATCCAATCTACTATACAACTGGCTTTAAAAGTACTATATCCAAAGTATATAATCTTATCACACGATGTGGGACTTTACCCTCTGGTGTGTAATTTGGGATGTTATCTTACCTTGTTATTTCTTTTGTCAGTACCTGCCAGCCAGTCATGATCCTGATGAATGAAAGGAGTGCGTCATGTTTAACTCTGCATTTTCTAACTTTGAGCGTGTCATACTGTATTTGACCCTCAAACCTGTTTTAAAGGGACACTGTAGACGCCCTTTCCCAGTTAAACACCACCATAAAAGTAGGCTGGGTTTTTGTTACTTATCCCAAGAACAGACTTTGGGAACCATTTAGTAATTGGATTGAATCCTGGCTCTCTTATCTTGGAAATATTCAACCAAAACCCCCATTATTCACTGTATTGGTGCAAACACCCCAAAGGAGGAATACATGTTTGCGTTTTAACTCTGCAGGACAGAGCATGTGGGGGGATACATGGACTCCCATTGTGTGTGTTTGGAGTAGAACAGTCCATTTTTTGCTTCTATCCACGAGCCCAGCATTTCTAAGTTGTTGTCCAACTAACTCACTCTTCATGTGTTGAACTGTAAATGTTTCCCTCCAGGGGGTTTCATGAGCCCCCAAAATCCAATCCCTTCCCTAATTTTTGCTTTATCTCCCTTAATGATGACTGCTGTTTCCATCTAAGAAGAACTGGATTGGGCCTCTGAATTTGCCAAGGGGATTGGTGCACAGGAAAGGATTGAGCCCCAGCCTCAGTTTCCAATCCTCATTTATTATTTAAAATAACAAAACAAACACAGGTAGCTTAATTCTGTCCAGGAAAAAAAATTGAAATAAGTTCTAAAACTGAAATACATCTAAATTTTACAGCAAAGTTTAAAAGTAATACAATAAAAATACCTTGACAATCCTTCTAAATCTAACTCTTAACATGATTCCTGGGAGATGAAAGATACTCCCCAATGAATGTTACTTAGTTCTTAGTAACTGCATTCTAGTTTATTTCCATTTATACAGGCTGAGTTAATACCTCTTCCAAACACATTTCAGGAGAATTATCCTCTACAAACTAAAAAGATCTCAGAAAGTTGTCTGCAGTACTAATAATTGATGATAATATATGAGGCTCATCACTATAGCGTCTGGCTTTACTTTACAAGACTTAAATTGAATAGCAAAAAAACTATCCCAAAAAAGGAATCAAATTCCCTAATTTAATACTGCAAAGCGTAACTTAGCCAGTAAGAGACAGGAGATTCCAGAACCTGCAGTGAGCACGTAAATAAGTGGCCAGACTTTCAAAACTGTTCAGCACCCAGCACTGTTTTCTGTGGGAGATTTTAGGTAGTGAAACTGTTGAACAGCTCTCATGCATGCTTCATCACATTCTAAATGTGGTCAATTGAAGGCTCAGACATATTTCTGGCAGGAGCAATTTCCATAGGAGAGGACCTACCACTGGGAATTCTTGTCTCCCAGGCAGGAACAACCTCTCTCTCATCCCTGCCCATCCCAATCAGTAGAGAAACTGAGCCTTTGTTAGTCTTTTCTTCACTAATGCTTAGAACTGGCCAAAGAGAGGAAGCAGAATACAAGTAAAGCTCCAGGAGAAAGTAAGAAGAGACAACACAGAGCTCCAACGTGGGTGCCCAGTGCCGGGTTTACAGTGGCTCCATGGAGGGGCCCCGGCCTGCTCTGCTTGCACTGCGCCCTGAGACGCCGCTGGCTCCCCCCGCCCACCACTTGCTCCTCTCAGCCTGCCCACCAGCTGGCCGAGGGCTCCTCTCCGCCCCCTGGCCACACCCCCTGCTCCTCTCAGCCCCCTGGCCAGACCCCAGTGCACCTCTAGCTCTGGGCAGTCTCTGCTTCCCACCACCTGTGGGGCCCCAGGTGTGTGTGGGGGGGGAACAGTGTGGAGGGCTTTGCTGGGCCCCTCCAGGCAAGTGTGTCTTGAGGGATCCCGGCCGGGGCAGGTCCTGGCCTGGCTGATCGCGCCACTCCCAAGGGGCAAGAGCGATTTCCGGCCGTGGGACGAGCTCTGGCTGTGCTGACGGCTCAGCCTGGCAGACACAGTCGCCTCCCAGCAAGGCTGGTGAATGCGGCCGGGAGGCAGGGCGTGGGGGAGTGGGTCTGGGGGGGCGCTGGGCTGTGAAGGGGCAAGGAAGTTCTGTGTGTGTTGGGGCACTAGGGAGTGGGGGTTCTGTGGAGGGTGGTGTTGTGTAGGGCACTGTGCATTTCTAGGTGGGTCTGGGGGGGCGCTGGGAATAGTGGGTCCGGGGGGCCTCTGGCCATTGGGAGTCAGGGGGTGTTGGGCGGGGGGGAGGGGCTGTGTGATCTGGCAAGGGCCTGCCCCCAAGGGGAAGGGGCACGCTGGCAGCACAGGCCCGGGTGGGCCACTGTGCATCTGGCAACTGCCGGTTTGTAAATAGTGCCCTTGCGCTGGGCGGGGCCGCCCCTGCCATGCCATGCCCCATTGCCTCTGGCTGGCCCCTTGCTCCGGGGACTGACCTCCCCGCGCCATGCTCCATTGCCTCCATGGGGGCCCACAGATATGTTTGGCGCCGGGCCCACAAAAGGTTAATCCGGCTCTAGCTGCCTAAACTGCACCTGCAAAACTTGTGCACATATGCAAGTCCTATACGTAGGTGTCCAAATGACCCGTGTGTGTGACAGGTTCGTGCACTTTATGGGTGCAACTAATGTGCTCAGACTTAACAATTTGATTTGGGGTCAAAAATGGATTTATTGGCATCACTGTTTTCCTGGAGGTAGTCAAGAAGTTAAAGTCTATATTATTAATTGTGCCAGTTTGGAGAGTAAGGATGGTCTTGAGTGTAAAATACTAGACTGGGACTCAGCAAACCTGGGTTCAATTCCTTGTTCTGCCACAGACTTCTAGTGTGATCTTAGGCAAGTCACTTTATCTCTTCGTGCCTTAGTTTCCCACCTGTAAAATTAAGATGATTTTTCTTTCTCATGTCCTTTGTCCTGTCTATTTAGATTGTAAGCTATGTGGGGCAAGGACTGTATTTTATCATATATTTGTACAGTGTATAATACAACATGGCACCGGTCTCATCTGGGTCCTCTAGATGCTTCCATAATACAAATGATTGTCCAATTTAGAAAGTCCCTTGTAGTTTTATTTATCGTGCAGGAGAAGTGGCTGGTTTCCCCAAGGGAAAGTGGAAGGCTGACTACCCTAGCTCTAAACAGTACCCTCTGAGCTTATCTTTCACATGTATTGGGGTTTGAGATTTCCATTTCTCATAAGCTGATTACTGATCTAGGCTGTTGATGTGATGTTTTCTCTAAAACCCAGCAAAACCAGCCAATCTGATTTTCACCTATTATGCTCAGTCTCTGCTCAGGCTCCATATTGTCCCATAGCATTAGTTGTTCATTGAGGTAGCAACCAAATTAACATGTGTAAACTCTGTGTGTCTGTCTGTAAAAACACTGAATCACAACTGAATTTTAAATGGATTTTTAAATTTATTTCCTGCTTAGATTTGCAAATTGTTCTCATTTAAAAGTAAATGGCTTTACATATTCCATGACCTTGAAAACATGCTAATGTTATGGTATTATTTTTCAAAATGTCAGTGTTTGTTTAATTCAGAAATAAACATTAAGCGCAATTAAAAGGCAGAAACATTTCCTTTTTACACCTATATAGGGGCATTGAATTGCTTTTTTATTTGATTCACAGAGCAATGTAGTAGTAGTTATACTTACTTTTAATTTACATAAGGCTGAGCTCACTTCCTGTGTTTGTGGTAAATGGATGTTACAGAATGAAACCGATTACTAGTAGTGATTGAAAAGTGACTCATAATCACAAACATGCTTGTCTGCTTCTTAATATTTCACATCAGGCAAGTTTAATAGTGTCCAAAAAACATGTTTATAAAAGTTTTGCATAGAAAAGTTGTTAGCTATGATGAAATGTACAGTTTTCTCTAAAACCATTCTAAACCAATTTATGTGATGGACTCTAATAATTGACTAACCCTTTATTCAAATAGCTACTAATTTATTAACTGTCTATAAACTATGAATGGACCATTGATAGAAAGTGTGGCTGAAATGAGAACATGCTGTGTGCAGGAAGGGGGAGACTGGTCAGGTTGAGATAATGAGGAAGTGTCACTCTGTAGTAATGCTGGAATGTAGTAATGTGGCAGTTTTAATCTGGATTTTCAGCAGGTAGGATTTTATACTAGACTGTACTATCTATAAGAAATAAATAACTACTGCAGACTACTCAGTGCTCTGTTGCCATTTGGTGTAAACATACACATTTCTTGTGTGATAAACTTGTAACCTTAAAAATAACAAATATGCTGGTGTGTGTCAGTGGAAGGCATCAGAATCCCTCCCCTTACTTCTGTCCATCTCCTTCTCCATCTCAGACTTCTCAAGGCAGACACCCAGTTCCTTTAATCTGACTGCAGTGTTTATGCTAATTTAATTTGCATAGTAGCTTCTATGGGCCATATTTTTCCATCGTTTCACAGGTGGGACTCCCAGCAGCTGTATCCCATGTGACTTTTCTAACCATGTCTGGGGTCTGACATAATGTTAACCTGTACTGTTTGTTTAACTGTATATGTGAATCAGAACTGTGTTTTTAGACCCTCTGAAGCTTTAACATATCATAGCAAAAAGAACTAGATGTGTGCAACAGCACCCTTCACTTGGCAGACAACACAGGACTTCCAGCCCAGAGCACCTCACTATATTAGTGAGTCTGGAAAACAGTGTATTAGGCTGGTTACATATTTAGCTGATGAAAACTATTTAACCCACATTGTGTCCTTGGCTTTACCCAGGAGACTGCTGCTGCGGGCAGGATTTGGTCCATTGAGTCAACCCTGTGAAGGTCTGCTGCTGGAGTTACACAATTGTGCAATCTTATCTATCTAAATAGGTCATGCCACCACACTTGATAGGAGAGTGGTGTTTGAAGGACAATGCCTACATTACTGGTCACTTTGCCTCTCCAGAAATAGTTCTGAAACAAGTCATTTTGTGTATAAAAACCCAAAGATGCCTAGAGGATATGTTGTACAATGTATCCAAAAGCTAGACTTGTAGCTAAAAGCCAGTCACCTGAAATTTACTGTACATGTGACAAGGAAGCTGAATTAAGGTTGCACAAGCAACTAATTTTTGGGTGTTTGATTTTGCAGTCTTAATGTCCTCAACAAAGTGTGTGTGTATGTGTATAATTTCCTAGGTTTTAAAAAAAGAAAACTAAAAAACCAAATTCCATCCTGTGGCAGCATATTGAAACCCACATGGGTCATCAGTAGCATTGCAACCTTTAGATCCACCACTCGACTTCTGCCACATGAGCCAATAAAGTAACTGATTGTAGTAGTAGGTTGTCTTCCTCTGTGTGGACCATGAAGTGGGATGAAACACACACTTTGCCAGTAGATTTCACTGATATTTGCGGACAGCAGAGGAATGGTGAGACTCAGGAATCTCAGGTTCTATTCCAGGTTCTGGAGGGGAGTGTTCTCTAGTACATATAAGCTCTTCTGCCTGTTTTCTCCCCCTCCCCCCTCCAAAAAAAAAGGGGGGGCCAAACTTGACCTGTTTTGCCCTGTCCCCTCAAACCTGCCCTTGTGGTCCCAGTCCTGGTTCCTTGTCCCTATCTCATTCTCCTTGTCTACCCAGTCCCAGTCTCCACTCCTCAGGCTTCTTGTGCCAATCTCCTTGCCCAGCCAGTCTTCCCCTCCTGGCTTCTCATCCAATCTCTCTCTCCCCAACCCTTCTTTCTTCCCCTCTCCCACTACAGGCTCCCAGACCTAGTCTTCCTCCCTGGCACCTCATCCTAGCTCAGTCTCTCCTCCCCCCACCCTGATTCTTTGTCCAACTCTTTGTGTTCAGTCAGTCCCAGTTCTACCCTCTCCACCCCGGCAACTGGCTCCAAGTCCCCCTCCCATTTCCTTCACTGGTTTCCAGTCTTACCATCACCCAATCCTAGTCTCCTTGACCAGACAGCTTCTTCAAAGATGACATGGCAAAGTTTAGGATTCTTTTGCTTGCGTTTTATTCTTCTGATCCACTGGGGAGTTCAAGAAGAATAAAATAAAAATCTCTCTCAGATGCATGCACTTGCTCATGCCATGTCATCTACTTCCCTTCTGCAGTTCCAAATGCGTGCTTTTCAGAAAACACAGAGAAAAGAGAGGAGATTCGCAGCCTTTCATTTTACAGCTGTGTGAACTCAACAGTTTATTTAATTCTGCTTTATAATACATTTTACTTGATACCATGTAAAATAAATAATCTGGCAAAGAATCATTAAACGGTTTAATACGTCTAGATGACTCATTTTGTTTGAACAAATGGATTATTTTGCAAGCAGAAGTACAAATGTTAACCAGCTTTATTTTTAGTTTAAAATGTCAAGAGGTCAGAAACCATTAAAGCCACTGTAAGGTGGGAGTCACCATGGTTTGTGTTCTCTTGGATTGACACCTTACTAAAATTGCTTTTATTGCAGCTGAGTGACTTACTAGCATTTTTCTGATAAGATAACAGGAATGACTGGGTAGGCATATTTCCTGGTAAAAAGAGATATGGGAAATTAAAGCTCCATAGAAAATGGTACAAGCTTTTCATTTTAGCAGAACAAGAGCTGGAAATGCTAAGAAAAAAAACCCTGCTACTTTCTTACCCAACCGTAACGTGTAAATGATCGTGTTTTTAAAAGTAATGTTGGAGTAAAAGCCGCTGTAAGACTTTGTCAGGTCAAAGTTCAGTGGTTAGGGAGTAACAGTGTCAGGTACGTGTAATTTATTGTGGAGCTAATTATACTTTTTAAAAAAAAGACAACGTGATGTAAAATGAAAAAGACAACTAGATCCAGCACAGCAACATGGCTGCTCTGGATACAAATGGGTCAGCATTTGAATGGCACCATACTCAGGGGCAAATCTGTCCCCAGCATAGTTAGAGTAAATGAGTTGTGTGCGGAGAAGTGCCAGAGGAACCGGGGAAAGGGTTGCCTGGTTCCCTTGCTGCCCCCTGTGCCTGAGGGTTTGGGTTTCTTGGATACATATAAGGCCTCTTCCTCGTCCCTCCCACAGTCCACCCTAGCTGGCACCTGGCACACCAAGTGCAGATACACTCCCTCCCTTTGCCTGCTGGCTTTAAGTGGAGTTTAAGTGAACCTGAGAGACTAGCATGGGCACCTGCAAAGGGGCAATTTCCACCCTAATGGACTTCTATACCTCTCTCCTAGCAGTGGGAAGTTCTGGTGCTCACAAAGCCTTGTTCATCTAAACCAAGCTGGGTTGAACGTGCACTTTACACTCTGATTGCCATTGCTTACTAGTGTGCCTCTCGCAACACACTAGGATATACTGGTAACTCTGTGTTCTCTGTAACAGGTCCGAATTGAGGATGACATTGCAGTGGCAGCCAATGGAATGGAGCTACTAACGTGTGTCCCACGTACTGTGGAAGAAATAGAGGCTTTCATGGCAGAAGCCCAAGGCAGCACCAAGTCATTTGACTCCTTGGCCAGCCAAAAGTAGTAAACTCCCCAGTGGTTGCTGCCTTCCACTAACCAGCCATCATTCTGATTTTACACTACTGCTTATAAAATAAAATGCATCAGTTCTGCACAGCAAATGGAATCAGGCAAGTCATTAGCTGGAATGATTACTTTATTAGAAGTGAAGTTAGAAGGATTCAGCACTATACATTTAGGTAGCTCTAAGTCTTTATGCTTGCAATCAACAATTTATATTACTAAGTGCCAACTGAAAAAATTAATTACAGTATGAACAGCTGAAATTATAAAGCTTTAAAATCTCTGCTCATCTGTATCTTTCCAATCAGATCTGCATTTTGATAGCAGTGATTTTTTTAAAATAACAGCTCTATCATCTGAATGTTGCCTGTAATCATAAGAAAATTCTTAGAAATCCTATTTTGGAAACTTATATCACAACTATTACAAAGTCTTTTTGTTAATTGGGAGTGGCTGAAAAAGTGCCACACCTACATTTTTCTTGATATTGATGGAATGGACAGAATTAAATGTCTAATAAAAATCCTCCCTGAAAGTTGTTCATAACTTTGTGTAGATCACTTTTTCCGTCTCCCATTATGTCCGTCTCCCACGACTGTATCTTTATCTGAGCTTTCTACCCATTGTGTGCACTGGAAATTCAGGCACTTCATTAACTAGGTTTTATCCCCCACATACTGAGGGCACTGAACTTTCATACACAGGCCACATCCCCTTCGCTCAGAGAAGCAGGGAGAGATGTCGGTTTCTGTCTCTGTCCTTTAAAATGTAGGGTACCACGGTTTACAGATCTGGGGTCTTAAAAATTCCACCTGAACAGCATAAAGAGAGTGTCTTATGATACAGGAATTCAGTGTTATGCAATGGATTACACCCTATAGAACAGGTGGGATTTTCAAAGCTATCTGATAATAGTAAAGGATCCATTTAAAAATTGCTTTGATGCTCTATAAATGTGTAATAATGATGATTATAAACTGAGTTTCCCTGCATGAAAGATATGCATTTTCTAGAGGAACATTTCCTTACCATACAGTACATGAATATTTATGAGATTGCCTGCAAGGAATAAGTACATTTCTCGCAATGACAGAATGGCATTACTTACAAATAACAAATAAATCCAGATCATGTTTCCTTGTTTTGTGAATACACTAAAACACAGTTTAGACTGTCTGCTCATCTGGGTAGTGACCTTACATGTAGTCTGACTACAAAGCATCACCAAAACAATTCTTCTGTTGTATAAACAACGCATTAAATATTTATTTTAGCCCAAAAAGGGGGGTTAGGTCCAAAGTATATTGCAAAATCTTAAAAACCAAATCATTAATAACCTTAATCTGTTCAGAAACTCCATTTGTACAGATGTTAGCTCCAGTAATGGTAGCACCTATTGTTGATACTCTTCAGAACTTTCTCAGCATCATCATATAACCATCAATTGCTCAATTTCACTGATACAACTCCCAGACTTCTGGGCCCAGATTATTCCTTGTGTTAGAGCAGGGGTGCGCAAACATTTTGGCCCGAGGGCCACATCTGGGTGGGGAAATTACATGCAGGGCCATGAGTGTGGAGGTGAGGAGTGGGAGGGGTGTGGAGTGTGACAGGGGGCTCAGGATGGGGTTGGGGGCTCAGGGCAGGGGATTGGGGTGCAGGAGGGGTGTGGGGTGCGGCAGGAGACTCAGGGCAGGGGTTGGGTTGCAGGAGGGATGTGGGGTGCAGCAGGGGACTCAGGGCAGGGGGTTGGGGGCTCAGGACAGGGGTTAGGGTGCGGCAGGGGGCTCAGGGCAGCGGCTTGGGGTGCAGGAGGAGTTCGAGGTGCGGGCTCTGGCCTGGCACCGCTTACCTGGAGCAGCTCCAGGGTGGCAGCGGCGCACAGTGGGGCTGAGGCAGGCTCCCTGCCTGCTCTGGCTCTGCGCCACTCCCAGAAGCGGCTGGCACCATGTCCCTGCAGCCCCGGGGGAAGGGGGGGCAGAGGACTCTGCATGCTGCCCTCGCCTTCGGGTACCTCCCCCGAAGCTCCCATTGGCCGCAGTTCCCTGTTCCCAGCCAATAGGAGCTGCGGGGGGGAGGGGGGCCTGCAAGCAAGGGCAGCGCACGGAGCCCTCTGCCCCCTCTTGCCCCAGGGGCCACAGGGACGTGGTGCCGGCCGCTTCTGGGAGCGGTGCAGAGCCAGGACAGGCAGGGAGCCTGCCTTAGCCCCACTGCGCCATGGGGCTGGCAATCCCGCGGGCCGGATCCGCAGGCCGTAGTTTGCACATCCCTGTGTTAGAGCCACCGTACACCAGACCATCGCCACAAGAGGATGCTCCCAAAGTGGACGGATCAACACGTGGCATGGAGCCAGAATGACAGCTCTTGACATCGGTGCCAAACTCCCTGTGGCTGGCGTAGGGGCCAGGGAGCCCTTTATGCAGCTCAGCAATCTGCAGCTTCTGTAACAAGACCCTAACTTGTATCAGGGCTCTAGCCCAGCCCAGTGCAGCCTAGGATCACAGAATACAACTTCAGACCACTTTTGGTCCCCTGCCTCCTGCACTGCATTTTGCTCTCCTCATCAGCAGCTGGAACTGGGGCTTGGTCTGGAATAATTTCTTCTGAAAACATTAATTGGGTTCATTGTGGTTAATCAGTGGGTGACCCATTGACAAATACAAAATTGTGCTGAAGTGATTAACCAAACACACACATTTAAATATAGTCTAGAATACTTGGCTCAGTTAGTTTTGACGTAAATTTGTTTTACAAATGTGAGGACTGTTTCATCTTGTAGTGGTAACTCCACTATAATATGGCTTGTAAAAGGTAAGTCTCATGAGCTCTAGAATGAGGTCTCTGCTCTTTTAAATTGTCACTGAGAAGTGGGGTGAGATGATGGGGCTTCTTGTGACAATTGGCAGGCTTGTCTGTAACTGCATTAATTCTTCCCCTACTTTTTGTGCCTCCTAAAAAGCTTCTAGCTATTGAAACATACTAATGAAAAGGACTCCAGTTTTTACTGCAATAACTTTGAAGCCAGAAGAACAGATACAGAGAGAGTCTAAGAACATTGTAGACTCTCCTCCATCCAAAAACCCCTGACCAGTTTACCCAGTGCAAGACTGTGCCTGTGTCACCACTTCCTGGACTCGGTCAGGATCTATGTTCCTGAATAAGTCAAAGTACGTTTCTGTAATCATACTCGGGAACACACCCATTAGCTCACTCCTCTGCTGCTCTGGGCACTTTGAAACCTTCATTTGCTTTGGTTGGATAGCTTTGATTAATTGAAAGTAACTTTTTACAGTTTTGGATTTGTTTCAACTAGAATATAACTTATGTCTAGTTAATAGGCTTCCCCCTTCCTCCGTGATTAGTCTTGGCAGCCATTGTTCCCTGTTGCTGTAGAACAGGTTGAGCAAATAATACTGTAGAAGGCAGAGCTGGTTGTGCTTCAACATGTACCAAAGAACAAATGTTCTGAAAGGAGAAAGAACAAAATAAATGTCACACAACTGACATATTTATACCTCTTTCATTAAATGTGTCCCAGAAGTTTCTCTAAATCTAGTATTCTTTTCTCAAATTTTTCTTTGTAGTCAGGGCCCCATTAATTTTGTCACCATAAAATCTACCTCTTTCTGCAAAACTCTGCTCTAGAATCTCAGCTTTTGTTTATAAAAAAACTAAGTACCGTATCTACCCCTTGTGACTGTGGGGAAAAAACCCTTCCAAGGATGAGTCGATATAACCCATGCAAAGATGTCTGCCCGAGACCTGGGCTACACACACTGTACTGATTTAACAAAGGGCGGCTATACACTCAAACTGCCACCGAAAGATCTCACTGCTGCACTAACTCACGGTGCTAGTGAGTGTGTGGACACTCTTCTGTTGGAGTAAGTTTCCTATTTTGATTTAGCCTAAAGTAATTTTTTTCCAACTTAAAAACTATGGAAATAGGGCACTTTTGTTTCTAAAAAGTCTTCACACTAGGGGTATGAAAGGTTTGTTTGGTTTGTTAGATGTGAGAGCTAACGTTTTAAATATGTTAGCTGGTCAAGGGGAATAGGTTATAACTACAGCTTGCTCATTTCTTCTAGGGTTTTCAAGTGTGTTAGCTATCATGTTTTTACAAACACATTTTCCGCCTAGAATGGACAAGTCCACAGAGACTTTCACTGAAATAATTAAGGGAGTGAATTAGTTACTTTGATGCAAGTTTGTATAGCCAAGGCCTGAACTGATTTAGTTAAATTGGTGCAATGCACTTGTGTGGACATTAGACCTTATCTAAACATACAGATTGTAGCTTTCCTGGGACAGTTAAAGTGATACAAGCCCCTCTAATGTGCATTTTTATACCAGTATAGCTATTCCCATGCAGGAAGGGGAATAAGATACATCAGTGTAAGGCATCTTTATCCTGGTGTAACTGCATCCACACTAGGGGTTGCCAGTATAACTATTATGGTAAAAGATCTCACCTCTAACCAGACATAGTTATACTGCTACAAAAGCTGTGTGCAGATCAGACCTTACATTAGCAGGTCTTAATAACTTGGTAACAAACCTGAGTCTGCAACCAGCCTGAAAAAAGCACCTAAAGGGAGGAGTGCATTGCCCCAACCGTATCAGTGGGGCGTAAATGTTGAAATCTGTTATACTGCAGTATTACCTAAACGCCCTTCTAACCCTATTACAAACAGAGGAATGCAGATGATTTTGCCACAAAATTTATGTCAAGCTTGCCTCAGAGTACATGGAACCTTGCTTACAGGTCTCTATATATGTATGTGGGTTATGCTTGTCCTGTATAATCAGCATGAATAACTAATGCATAAAATCCAAAATGAACTTGAAAAACTCCATTGAAATAGGTACACGCTGAAATCTCCAGTTTAGAAGAGTATTTATTCCACCAATTACTGAGGAAGAAGAGAAAATAAGTACCAGTATGTGTCTGAGTTGTACAGTTAACAATAGAAGTAATCCACTGCGCCCTTTCATTACCCCATGGGACTACAGGTTTCCAAGGAAGAGAAGTAAGATTGATGTATTATGTTAAATAGCCAGTGTGTGCTGTAACAGCTGGGAGCAAGGTAAGTAAACCCTTGTCTGACTAGCCTTTGGTGGATTTAAGGTCGATGCTACTATTCCTTTGACAATAGTTGTGTATTATTTAACTAACAATAGATTCAGCAAACCTCTCTTGAAACTGATCCCCCAATTACATGTAATTTAAAATAATGAGCCTTTATAATCTCTTGCTTTAATGGGTTTGTGTATTTAAAGGGACACACTGCAGTCTGGGCACTTCTCTAGACAAGTAAAGCAAGCGCACAGACTGCTGTTAGAAAACAAATCACTCTTCAACCCTTTCGTAGTGGTTTTAATTATTTTAAACTAGAAGAAATTGGAGTCCACATTGTTAGCGCACAGAGTGCACATCTCATGTATTGTCTTGCCTGAGTTTGGAGTGTGTGGTTGGGGTTTTTTTAAGTCTGAAATACTAACTTTTTTGCACTATAATTTAAATAGCTAGATGAGTGACCAGCTCAGTAACCTCGAAGTGCTGTGTCCTAGAGGCAGAATCTTCAGCTGCCAGGAAAGAGGGTGCGTATCTCGAAGTACCAATGCCTGTGATGAACACCACACTGAATTAATGAAACTCTGTCCAACCTTATTTACTGGAGGAGAGTTGGCAGGCAATGCACAGGTAAGAGACCACTCAGATGCTTAGGCTCCAGTTTTTGTGATACAGAGAACAATGGCAGATGGTAGAAAAGGAAAAGGACAAAAATAAAGATTTTTGGGCGTGGGGAGTAATTATAGCTAGACTGCCAGGTCTTGTGCTTAATTCCTTTCTGAGTCACATGTTAGATCATCAGCTTGGATGGGAAAAGGCATGATATGATATAAGAACCTCAGGCAAAAAGAATGGAGTATGCCTTTGTCTATGTATGTAACGCACAGAGACGGCTCTTTTCAGTAATGATGGGAATCACCGAACAAGGATTCTACATAGATTAAATATGTGATCATTCCTGGTCCATGACTGGAACTCCTAAGTGCTTCTGCAATACAAACATTATCATAATAGAGGTTTTTAAATGACGAGGTGGGCAGTGGGAAGAGGAGGGAACCTTGCCTTGCAATTGTCTTCAGAATTAAAGTAATGAGTTTCATAGTGCGTGGCACAACCAACATGACTGTAAAGGGCCTATTTCTCATTTTACATCAGTGTAATTCAGTTGACTTCAATAGAGTTAATTCTGATTTACACTGGCTCAGAATCAGAACCAAGGAGTGTAGCGTTAAAAGGAAATTTTTGGAAACAGACTCCATAATTTTCCAGTAAATGCTAAAAGTCTTGAATCTGCTCAAATAGTGGCATTCTGCAGAGGAAACTGCCCTTCCATGATTTGGCTATAGCTTTACTTGTGATATGGAATGTGTTTCCAAAACGTACTGAGGCCAACTACAAATATGAAAATGTGTAATGAGGGCTGTAGTATACTTGCCTCAGATATCTGGCTATGTGTCTTACCTGTTTGCTGCAATTATACAGAATACACAGTACAGTGGTTATTCTATGTCACCCACATCTTGAGAAGAGTTATGTCAACATTACTGTAATGAGCATTAATGTTAAAGATGGAAATTTCATCCTCAGTATAAGCAGAGGAAGAGTGGCATCCTTAAGATTGTTTTCTCTTTTAAGGGCTCAGCAATTTTGAAGGCCACACAATAGTCCTCAAAACACATAGACTTTTGAGACCTTTAAAAAATTCTATAGTAAAAAAGCAATTCTATGTCAGCTCATTCAACGCAATACAATGGACTTTTGGGTAATTACTGCAAGGTTGCCTTGATTAACAAAGTAAGAGGAAGCACATCTATAGCAACAGAACCAAATTTCATTTTTAAAAGTTTTTGGTGCTTGCTACAATAGTCAACTTAAATATAAGACATTCCACTCCCGAAAAACTTAATGCCCAATGGATTTCTTAATAACTCACAACACTTGCCTTGGCAAAACTCAACTTTTTTTTTAACCTGGTTGTTCCATACTAAAGAAATGGAAAATAATTTACATATTCACTGAAGTAAAAATAGCAAATATAGCTTTGAAGAATCATACTGTATATCTTTCTTAAACTTAGTGTGCAATTGGACTGAATTCCGGCTTGTCCAGAAGTATTGAATGTTCAGTTCTGAAATAAAAAGCTAGATTTCATTCAGAAGAATACAAGGATTTACATGTTTTTATAGATTATCATTTATAGCAGAGTAGTACTCAAAGGTCCCTGGGGATGCATTTTACAAAGTTAATATACCAGGCTCTTAGGTTTCTTTTCCTTATACTCTAGGGGTACTGGGCATATCCAAGGGTCTTAAAGTGTAAATGTAATGTAAGCCCACTTTAATACCCCCTTACACTGCCAGAGCAACCTAAAGTGGACTTACTGTAATTGAGAATCAGGCCTCAGGTAGTTAGAAGCTGGCAAGAGAATGCCACCAATTCCCTGTAGGGAAATTAGGGCCAATACATTGCATTGACGCTTAATGGGATGTTCCACAGGTCAGCCATATCAATGTGGGGGGGGGGGGGGGGGGGGGAAGAGGCTGCTTGAACCATTTCTCAGAAAATACAACTAAAGTGAATAACTTCAGCATTTGTGGCTTTTCCATTGCGTAGGCACAAATAACCAGGAAATACTCCCAAGGCACCTTTTCCCACTGATTTGTTTTCATAATAGCATTAATACGCTGGCTCCAGTGCAGTTTCCAGGAATGTGGATGTTGATCTTAAACTCTAGAAGCTTTTCTGAGTGAGACGTCAGACCAAGCTGGTTTTTGGACAATTGTTGGACATGCTGTAACTGACTGAATAAAAGGGGTTTTAATAGAAGATAGATGAGGAATGGGGACAGGCTCCCTATGACTCTTCAGAAAATTACTGCTAATCACCAATGGAGAGCTGATGTTCTAAATATATACCAGAAATAAGTCCAGCCCCCACTACAGCAGAGACCTCCAATGGCCTTCTTGCCAGCAGTTTGAGCTGAACAACCCTATTTTATGTAAATCGCTACCATTCTATTCCTAGTCTGACACTGACTTGCTGCAGGACAACAAGCTAATAATCCTAGCGTTCTCTCCACAAGTACTGAGCATCTGTGGGTTGTGTGAAGTACATGTGGTGGAAGCCAATGGGAATGGAGCTGATCAACACCTATAAAAAAAACAGGCCCTGAATCTCTCTGCCTCACTTTCCTAGTTTATACCAAGGGATACCGATCCACCTTTGTAAATAGCTTTGGATTCCCTTAAAAACTCCATTACAGACTCCTTCCAACTATGGATGTTGTCTTTGCAGTTAGATTATATGAAAATAAGTTGGCCAGTTTCTTTAATATATTCAGGAAAAGATAAAAGGTGAAAATATGGCTAAACTGCTCCATCACCACCATAATGAACTACTAATGTACAAATAAGGTTAGCTGAAAAGGATTCTACTCAGACCATTTGTGGCCTAGCCTGTGATCCTCATTAGAATACGCCAGGAAAGAGTCCCAAGGAAGTCATGGATATAAGGTAGAGGCTCCACCTGGGCCCCAATATGCTGTTGCTTCTATTAAGCATGAGGGCAAAGAAGAGGCAGCACGATCTAGGCTCTGAGGCAAAACATTTTTATTAGCTTCTGATATTTCATCCCTACCTACTTAAGCTGTCACTAGAACCAGAAAATTTCTCTCTGTAAAAGACTTCCATGAACTAGGACAAGCTGTAAAAGTCTTTCTTGGCTGATGACCTTTGCAGTAAAAGTTTAAACTCAAAATGGATTTTTTGAAAGTTTTATTTTCTAACTTAGCATCTAACCAAGATCTTACCCAAGTTCTCCTCCTAAATACATACGCAATACACACAATCATACTACAAAGTCAAGTATGGAAACAAGTAGTGTAGGAGGGAAATAAAAATAAGGTAATAGTTCACTAGCCAGACACACGGGTTATATGTAACACACATACTATTAATGGAACATTTAAAAATGAAAATAAATTAAGGTTACATCAAAGTTCCTGCTTCACTTTTCTAGTTTAACTCCTCAGTATAATATACTGCTGCGTTATGGGTCACAGTAAGGGACTTATCAAATTTAAGAAAAAAAACATTGTTAGAGAGAAACTGTTTGTTTCATCAAAATAAAACAAGATTCAAGATACTCCTTCGCATGGCAATGGTGTCTATAGGAAGTCTGCTGCATCAGTTACTCAAACTAAGGGCATTTCTTTTTAAAATTACTTTAGTTTAGCAACTGCTATCCTGCAGAAATGCAAACAGCCATATAACTGGTGTTGTATGGTAGTAAGGATCAAGTAATCTACATTGTGATTGAACAGATGTTCTGCATTAGCCCTTTCATTGCTTTAGTCAATGTGTGCATGTTACTCTCATCCTGATACCTGCACCTTGGCAGCAGCGTGATTCTAATAAGCAATTATTTTACAGAACTTAAACATTTTCAGGAGACCAAAACATGATGCTATAAGGACCCAAAGTCACCATATGAATAATGCTAGCATGTTGAACACAGGCTTAAAGGGGTTATAAAAATAAAATGTTGTTCTACTTTACCTCCTATACATGATGCTTCCGGATAGCCATTTACAGGTTGTGAGCCAATTTTCTGTCTATGTCAGTCATAATACATTACAATTTCTCACAAAGAATGTAGTAGTCTTTAGAAAACATTAGTAAGCACCCTGGCTCACCATTACTAGGCACTGTTAGTAGGCACTCCCCGTTAACTATGACTAAGAGAGATCTACATTATCTTGGGTAGGGCTTGTGCTACACTTTTGAAGTAGCCCACCAAATTAGAAAACAAATTTCTGCCCTGGCCTTTGAAGTTTTGTAATACACAATGTAGAAAAGACTGCTTAAGAAATACATTTTAAAGAGTACTGAACAGATATTTCATCTAATTATCCATCAGTATTGCAGTAAAACCTCCCAGCTGTACTCCTTACAATATGCAAAATATAAGATGGTGAATGTACATTGCTGTATAAATTCAATTTCACTGACAGGCTCTTGGTTTTGTCCATTTAGATCATTTTTACTTGTTTAACCAAACCTTTCAGAGCAGAAAATATTTAACACTTTAAAACATACTCAAAACAGTTTACATTTTATTTGTATCAAATCTTCAGTGTTAAACCTAAAAGGAGAAAAAATACCCACAAGATGATCTTTAAAAAGTTAGAACAGCATTCCTTCTCTGTACTGAATGAGTAGTGCAGAGAGGGCTGCACCTCTAATGTTCAGTCCACGAGGTTGTGAAGTTTGAAGTTTGTGTCTACTGTCCGGTGTTATCTGGGTTTGTGGTGGTGTTTTCAGTGCCAATAGGTTGCACATTGTCTGCAAGATTGTGTGCATGCTCAAGAAACAAGTCTTTAAGTACACTAAGCTCCTTTGTCAAGAGCTTAATTTTTGCCTCCAAACGTTCATTTTCTTCTTTAAGCTGGTTGACCCTCTGTAGCGTATCTTGTGCTTTCTGCTTGCTTTTTAACCGGCTCTTTTTCACCGCCATGTTGTTGCGCTCTCTGCGTTGGCGATATTCATCACTGTTTCTATCCACAGAGGAATTCTTTTTGCCCTGTTTGCTTGGAGCCACAGCTTTGCCTCCACCACCAGGACTACCTGGCACCAGCTGAGGAACCTGTTGCAAACCACTTGTGTGTGCTTGTATGTGAATCACACTTATACCGTTTGCTTCTGTAGTGGTGTTCTGCTGTGATGTTTTGCTCATTTGGACAGACTCTTCTTTAACACCACAATACGATTTGTTAGAG
The DNA here is from genome assembly GCF_002925995.2 of Terrapene triunguis. Taxonomy (NCBI): domain Eukaryota; kingdom Metazoa; phylum Chordata; order Testudines; family Emydidae; genus Terrapene; species Terrapene triunguis. Next base: position 37,856,190 of record NW_020664481.1, on the reverse strand, counting down.
ATGGTGAAAAACTGTTAATAACTTCTATAATATGTTGCCAGCAAATCTTCACATGGATTAAGGGCAAGCTGAACCTAACAGAAAAATAAATTCTATGAAACATTTAAAATGCCATGTTCAGCTATGATCTTATACCTCACTAGCATTAGTCCTGGTACATTACTGTTGGCATATCTATCTGGTAGTAACAGCTTATTATGCTGGAAACAGAGAAACTGCCACTATTGAGATATTTCAGAAGTCTCATTGAATCATTTGGGTTGGAAGGGATTGTTAGTGGGTCATCTAGTCAACCTCCCGATATTATGCTTGGATTAATTCAGTTACTCCAAAACTATCCCTGATGTCTAGCCACCCTTGAATAGCTCCAGTTTCATAACCCCAATCTTGGCAATGCGTTTTACTGTCTAACTTTTCCTCCAATTATATAGTTTCTCTTAATTTTCAGACTGAATTTTCACTGCTGCAGCTTAAACCTATTAATAGTCTGACTCTTGACCCAACAATAATTGTTGATCCTTGACCTCTTTAGACTATCCCTTCCTGTACATACATGTAGACAAGTTTCAAATTAATCTCCTTTTCTTTAGGCTGAATAAGTCTTACAATATTTTCCAAACCTTTTATCTGCCCTCTTTTTAATTTGTTTCACTTGGGTCTGTTTTTTTGAAGATATGATGCCCAAAATTGAAGTCAGTGCTCCAATTAAGGTCTAACAATGCTGAATAGAGTGGAATAACTACTTCATTTAAGGTAAATGAAAAATATTTTCTATGTGTTTAAACTACAAAGTTAATTCATGTTTGTTCTGTCTGAATGTATGCTTTCCGATATAAAGTGTTCCCATTTCAGTTCACAATACTATGACAAAATGAAGTAGCAGCCAAAATGATTAATGAGAAAGTGTTAGCTTAACATGCTAATTGTTCTTTTAAGGAGACTAAGTAGCCCTGCAAAGAAATACTTACAATATATTCTTGATCACAACCTGTCATCATGAAGGATATCATTGTATTTATAGTAGTTATGGCTGAGAAGGTCCAAAGTCCTTATTTTCAGACACTTTTATAACTTTCCAAACAAATTACCCTTTGAGCTAGAATTTCTCTTTCTCCTCAGACCAAAAGTGATTTTTTTATATATAAGAAATGTGTAAGATGGTCTTTTAGCAATGAATCAAGTGACTCTATAAATAAAGATGAAAAAACTTTCAAGCTTGTCAATAACTTAGGGCCCTGATTCTGCAAATATTAACAAGGTGCTTAAGTGTATACACCATTAACTTCAATCGGAGCAAAGTTAGGCTAAAAGAGCATTTTTTGAAAATCCAACTTTATAACAACGCACTGTGTGTGTAATTGGAGCATTGCACATTGAAATACACAGCTGCATTTAGTTGAATGATTATGCATTCAAATAAATGCAAGTAGCGTTAAGGTAATAGTCTGTACAGTGAGGCCAGTGCTTGAGGACTGTGATGTCACCAGAAACTTAGACAGTATTAAAGTACTAGTTTCCTAATCTATACTGTCTTCTTTTATTACATGGATCCATTAAGAAAATTCTGTCCTACTTCCTGTTCTCTGACTTCCACTTTAGAGAGAGAGAGAGAAGAACAGCACAGGTGCCTGAAAAATCTGTAAGTCACCGCATATACAATCTCACACATAATTTACCAGCATTATTTATCACCTCACTCACCTTGTCTCTCTAATATCCTGGGACGGACAGGGTTACAACTACACTACATTTTCAAGCATTGTTTTTAAATGTACTCAGCAGCTCTGTATAAATTCTACCATTTCCAAATCAAAACTCTATTCACAAAAAGTTGCAAATTTCTCTCTTGTACAGGGCTGGCTCCAGGGTTTTGGCCGCCCCAAGCAGCCAAAACCAAAACAAACAAAAAAAAAGCCGCGATCGCGATCTAAAAAAAGACGCGATCGCGATCTGCGGCGGCAATTCGGCGGGAGGTCCTTCACTCCCAGGCGGAGTGAGGGACCGTCCGCTGAATTGCCGCCGAATACCTGGAACTGCCGCCCCTGTCCGGAACGGCCGCCCCAAGCACCTGCTTGAGAAGCTGGTGCCTGGAGCCGGCCCTGCTCTTGTATCCTCTAGACCCTTCATAAAACAACCCAGGACATGAAAAGTGAAAGCAAGTAAAAAAGCAAGTATCACAATCAGTTGTACCCAGCAAAAAGGCAGGATGTATAGCAGATGTGTGAGAAATCCAGGCAAACCAGGAATGTACAAGCTGCACACACACCATGTGAAGGCCATGACAGATAGTCACATTAAGAGAACCACCTCAACCACAAACAAGCTGAGGCAACTGAGCCTGCAAACACAAGTTGTGTATTTAAAAAACAGATGGGACCCACAAGTACTAACTGACAGTTCAAAAACAGGATTGATTTCTCTTCATGTTGGATTAAGGGAAAATACCTTATTTGCATAAAATGACCCTGCACTGACAAGACCTGATTGTTTAGAGCATAGCACAATAGATGGATTATCTGACTCCTGCACACAGATAACAGATCAACACAGATGGTTGTAAACGAGACACTGAGCTTATTAATGTCTGCTGTAAGAGCAAAGACAAATGTGTATCTTCAGGGTTATGGTCAGTCTATACAGAGGACAATTCCCTTATTGTGGGGTCCCTGTTTTTTCTTAGCTGGCTTCGTTCAGTCACTAGCAATTCATGTGTGTCAATTTTCACATAAGGAAATGAAGGTGATGTGCAACTTCACACCAATATAAAGGAAGGATTCATTTGAGAATTCCTGTCTTTTACTGACTCAGATAATAATTATAATATTTAGCTCTTGTACAGCACTTCTCATCCATAGATCTCAAAACACTTTATAAAAGGATGTCAGTATTATTATCCCCATTTTACAGGTGGGGAAACTGAGGCACAGGAAAGGGAATTGACTTGCCTAATGTCACCCAGCAAGCCAGTGGCAGAGCTAGTAATAGAACCCAGGTCTCCTAAGACCCAATCCAGTGCTCTATTCATTAGACCATGTTAAAAGTAAAATTATATTGTAAACGTTGATAGGGCCAAATGTTAGCCTACTCTATTTATTTGTTTAGCAGATGTTTAATATTTGTTTAATGTTCCAATGCTCAAATAAAATGCAACCAGCACAGCAACCCTAAAATAATAATAAATCAATGCATACACATGACTGAAGCAGGGAAATGTCAATAAAAAAAATCAATTTCAGTTTCAAGTTTTTCAGGGGTCATTAAAGGACTTTAATTATACAAACCATTTCAGCGCATGTCAGCCATTTCCTTCTGCAAAGCTAACATTTTAATATAAATTTATATTTACACTGTTAAGTTTGGAACATTTTCTAGACAAGCAGCCAGATTTTCTTTCATAACTTGTGTATAAAAGAGACTGTGGGTTCAATTTACACGCAAGTAAAATTCAGAGAAAAGCCGAATAAATCAGCATTGCCTGATCATTTCAGTGTTTCTGCTCAAAACTTCTTCGACAATAAATGTGCCCTTGTACACTGAAAAGCAATTTCCTTAAAATGACTGAGAAGTGCACTAGTGTGGCATATTTATCTGCTACCAAGAAATCTTCATAGTGAAAGTAGTATTTCAGGGCAGAAGGAGCCCATGTAGCCTGCATAATGTCTATCCAGCTGTATGTGCCTGTCTTGCCTTGTATTTAATAGGTTCATGACTGCAGCTCTTAAAGCAACCTTTGGTAATTCATGCTACACTGAGCTCTTAGGTCCTGATTCCCCTAACCATGCAGCTAATTTGAAAATGCACATGGACAGACTCCCAGCAAGCCAGCTCCATGTGCAAGTACTAGATTTGCATGAATTGCACACGGATGTTTATCAAAATCAGGGTCCTAGCAATTGCTTTTTTCTTAATTTTTGACTTGTGCTAGTTACCTTCCCAAATAATACTCTGAAGCTCTCACACTCTCAGAATTTTATCTCTCTCAAATAGACCCCATGTGAACCTTCTAATTACATGCAATTTATGTAACTTTTGTCATGTTGCTGGTTTTGGACATATCCTATCCTAGCACCCAGGTACATTACGCCAGGGTCCTCATTAACTACGTTTGGACAAGTCCAGTTAGATAACATGTTAGTAACAGAACTTCCAGTAACTGCTTTTTGTACTTCTCAGGATTCTGAAGAGGAGGTGGGACCCGGACAGCCCATGCCCAACAAGTGCCCCACCCAGACCTTGACAAGTCTCTTCATGTTGCCAAATTTCATGTGTTTTTGTTTTCCTGCTGTTAGTATTTAATGTGATTTTTGCATTAGCTTGGGGGAAGGAGGAAAAGACCAATTTTTCCTCCCTATTCAAATGTTTTTTTAAAATCTTTAATGTGACAACTGAAGGATCAAGGGAATGTTCATAGAGTGTGGCCTTCCAACTTCAGATAGTAATCGTAGGTTACCACCATCTGATGGCTGTTTAGTGGTTTAAGTGCAACTCTTGCTAGAGCGATGTCCACATCACAAAAAAACTCCACCTTAGTTGGCACCAATTGTCCTTTCAGCCCTTTACTTCTCTGCGAAGACTATCAAACCAACTATTTTATACCAAAAGACCATCTGTAGAGTTCAGAATGCAGGACTGTTGGCTGGCAGTGCTGGGAAGTCTGCACTGCTGCTGCCTGTACTGAACCTATTCTGAAACAGAGGACTTTGATCTCCCAGGCTGTGTGTCTCCCATTTTCCACAAGCACAGATTTCACAGGAAATAACTCTTCAATAAGCAATTCGAACAACTGTGTAGTAGATATGTATTAACAGCTCAGTGAGCGTTGTTGTAGGTCCACAGGCATCAGCTGGTAAGCACCCAATTTCAGTAGAACCCTGAACATTATCCAGTGGAGACCACAATGCAAATGCCTGCAGTTTAAGCAAATCCCCTAGCAAAATGTAATCATTTTTCCAGCTACCAGCAGGGTATGTGAATGTGTATATTGCTTTAAGTGTAAGAGATTGTTTGGTGTTTGTGAGGATGCAACTACACTCAGTGATACTAAGGAGTACATTAAGTACTGATTGTAAACAGTTTAGGCTCTAAATATGAATTACCATATATACTCGTTCATTAGCCCGTTCGATTATAAGCCAATCCCCCAAAATGGATAGGTAAAAATAGCAAAATCTGTATGACCCTTTCATAAGCTGACCCTATATTTCAGGGGTTGGAAAACTTTGGCTCCCGGCCCATCAGGGTAAGACGCAGGCGGGTTGGGACGTTTTGTTTAACTGGAGCGTTCACAGGCACGGAGCCCTTCAGCTCCCAGCGGCCGCGGTTTGCCGTTTCCAGCCAATGGGAGCTGCGAGAAGTGGCGCCACTTCCCGCAGCTCCT
>NW_020664481.1:37787784-37845813 GCF_002925995.2 Terrapene triunguis | reverse complement strand
TGTCATCAATGTAGCGCAAGTAGAGTAGGGGCGTTAGGGGACGAGAGGTTTGCACAGAGTCAGTTTCCTGCACGCCACCCTCTCCTTCCCTCAGGGTGTAATGGGAACTGCAGCTGCCAGGAACCCTCTAGCTGTCCCTCCCCCCAGCAGTGTCTTCCATGTGCAAGCTGGGCTCTGCAGAGTCCAATGGCCCCTAGTGGCAGCTAGCAGCACGGAAAGGAAAATCTGCACGCGTGTTAATTTCTGAAATATTCTGCATTGCGCAGTGGTGCAGATTTCCCCCAGGAGTAATTCATATCTGCCACACTGCTTTCCTGAAAGCAAACTAGTCAGGCCTCAGTCAGGAGAAATTTTAGTGACAACAATGAGAGGAAACCAAGCTAACATTATTGCTCTTCTGAACTGGGCAAGGTGAGCTCCCTCTTAGCATTGTATAAGAGGAACTTGGTTACTTCTCAAATGTAGATTCAACTTCTTGGGCTGAAAGTGAAAAAAAGGTCATCCAGCACCTCTCTGGAAATGTCCTTCCCGCTAACAGCCTCTTGTGTCAAAGAAAGATGGAGTTCTTACCCATGTTCCTATCAAAATCCCATGACCAAACAGTAAGATTTCTGTTTAACCACTACCCCAATCTCATAGGCGGGGGGGGGTCTATTGGGGTAAGCATTTTTACCGTCTCCTCCAATTTCAGGTAGTGTGGGTGGGTGGAGGGAGACTATTGGCATAATAGCTTTTAGCTCCCCTGCGTGCGCGCCCACACACACACACAGTCCCAGGCTGAGTGCACAGGGCTATTGGATTAACTCATTTTCTCAAACACACACACAAAGCCTCAGGCAGTGTGTGGGGGCTATAGGGGTAAAAGCTTTTATACCCCCAGAAACAGCCCAGATATCCTGAATTCTGTGTACACAAATATACATGTAAAAATATGTACTTATTTGCATATCTAATTTGTATATGCATTATTATAATTCTGGCTATTTGTATCAGCAGTCATAGGCAATGCATGCAGCAATTCTGAAAACTTAGGCCTATATATTAATTTTTTTTATGTTGCTTGCATCTATGAAACATTGAGTTTTGACCAAATTTAGGTGTTCAAGTTCATGTGTAAGCCAAGAACTATTCTGCATGCAAAAATCTGTAATACAATTGATTGTCCCTATACCTGCCTGCACAGTGTTTTGGTATACACAAAGGAAATGTGCTAGTAATAGCATTTGTATGCACAATTGCAATATTCATTGGCACAAATATAATAATTTGATTTTGCCAGATAAATAAAAGATTTGGGGCCTCTGGTCTTATGTGTCTTTTTTTTAAGCTTTGTAGAAATAAAACATATCTTGAGGAAGAATTCTGAGGATTAGTCTGGACAAATTACTCAGTTCACTGCTACCTGGGACTATTTCCTCACCAATCGCCAAACATTTGTTTTAACATCTTCAACTTTAATTTTGTTCTTTCCCCAGTTGAAACTGTTTGATGTTTTTCTCTAATGGTATCTTCAGCCTGCAGCTTTTCACTAGTGATTTAATTCATATTACACCAACTGTATAAACAATAATTCAAGGTATATATGAAACATTAGCCATGCCCTAATAATACTTGAATAATGTGTGCTTCTAATATGCCTTCCTGGGACCTCAGATTGTGCCTTACATTCATTAATCCTCATAACGGAAATCTGAGATAAGTAAAATTTAGACTAAACTCATCATTTTAGGACCCGATCCAGCAAACATTTAACCACATACATAACCTTATTCATATGAGTAGTGTACAATGCTAACAACTCAATGGAACTACTCATGAATAAAGTTACATGCATGCTTAAGTGTTTGCAAGATAAACTCCTCATTTCAGTGAGAACCAGACTGAGCCTTCAGGAAATAGAGACAACTGAAGAAACCTTCCAACTAATAGTGAAAGCAAACTGATGAATGCTGTCTAGATATGCCACTTATGTACACACCTTAACAACTTACCACCAAGTAACTGGTCCATGTGCAATAATTCTTGAATTCAAGTGTCACCAAAACTACCAAATCCCTGCTAGGATAGAATCCTTTCCAATTTGTTTGGTTCTAGGTGGGCTCCCATAGCAATGTTCCAGTTATAATATTGTGCATATTATAATAATATATATAGTTATATTAAAGTGCAGGTACCATTACTTAAAGAGCCATATTCTCCCTTAAGCCTTACAAACACTTGTAAGAAGGTTCACCACCTATCACCTAGAGTGTGAAAACTATTTTGTCCTTATTTTAATCATTTTCATTTTTTTGTGTGATCCCAGTTTTATGCTCATTATTTGTACTTTCTTCTGCAAATGTTTTTGTTCATAAAGAAAAACAGTATGTGCCTTCATTTTTCCTTACATTTTCAGATCTAATGAATCTGCATTTAACAATTTTACTTTAGTCTTGCATATTTCTGTTAAAATTTTACTTTCATGCTGGCTTTTTCAGGTCACAAGATGCATATTTTTTCTCTCTAGCCTAACACACACTTTCTTGAGATAAGACAAGAATGCAGTTAGGATACACGTGATTTTGATATTATTGTGAAATTTATTATATAAGAGTCAATATGTTCAAACCTGGGTGCCTAAAGTTAGATACCTAATATATGGCCTGATTTTCCAGGAGTGCTGAGCAACCATAAATCCCATTGACGTCAGCAGAGGCTATAGATGCTCAAGACCTATGAATATCAGGGAACTTATATTTAAACAGCTGAATATTGATACAGGAGTCTAATTTGGAGAACTCGGCTTTGAAAATTTTGAATCAAGTTCCTCTGTATCCCCTTCTTCCATATTCTCTAAGGTGAACAGCTTGATCTGGAAGAAAGATATATGTGCATCACATTGCTCATAGGTGCCTAAATTTCTAGGCCACTCTGAGACTGCCTTATCTAAAGAGGACAAGACTGCCATGTTCTAGCAAGGTTTTAAACTGAATATCAAACTGTGGCTGCCTTTAAACTCTTTCCAGTTTTGCCTTAGATAACTAGGGGCCCAATTCTACTCCTATTAAAATCATTGGCGGTTTTGCTGTTGACTTCAGTAGGACTGGGGTCAAAGCCCTAGCTAATTTTACCTCAGTATTTATAGTGTGCAGTATGAAAAGGGTGTTTTTTTTAAGTGGCCAGGAATAATTAATAGGTTTCTCACTGCCATCTGTTATGCTCCCATTCCTACAATGTGACAGGAGAGGTGAGGCTGAAAAGCTACATATCGGGGGGGAAATGAAGTAGCTGAAAGAAAAATACTGTGTATCACAGGTACACTTGATTTAAATGAGACTCAGTAGACCCAAAACAAGTCTGAACGAGAATAAGTGGCATGCACCTGGGAATAAAAGGTGAATTCTCAAGTACCCAGGCTTAGTAACTGCCACACCTGTCCTATATTCCCAAAAGCACAAATGAGGGCTGCAAGGATTGAGATGGCTTAGTATTTGAATCCATAGGGCCCTGGCTCTTTTCCAAGGCGTGATCAGCCACTGCACGAAAATCCCCACCCATAATTACTAGGGCATTCATAGTATTTGTCATGGGGAGTATTTTAATAAAGAATTTTTTTGATTCATATACACCTGATATTAAACAGTGTTAATGTTTTAGAAATAAATCTTCAGTCAGTTTAAAAGCTTCTTGGTGGATCAGAACAACAACTTGAACAAGGTAGCTATAAAAACAGTAATGAAATATGAGCGGCCTAGATCTGTTTATTCTGGTTCAGTCCCTTGCTGTGGGAAGGAGGAGGGCAAATACTCCTTAATTCTTGATTACTATTCTCCATAGCATTAATGGTTTTATTGTACCCCTGCAATGGTCTTTAAAATAACACACAACCCCAATATGCAGCTGCTTGAAAGAGGGGAAAAAGAAATCACAATCTAGTCACTCCTGGGGGTAGCCTGCCTGATTGTTTAGCCCCCCTGAACAGGAAAATGAGTTTTTTATACTTGAATGATACAAATTATACAGGAGGGAAATTTGAGAAAGCGTATTGTGAATAACAGAAAATCTGTCATCGGGCTCAGTTTTGCTGCTGCTGCTGCTGCAGCAGCTGTCAACCGGAGTTTTGCTTTTGATTTCAGTGGGAGCAAGATCAGGACTTTTGTTAACCACATGGTACATTTCCTCTCCAGCAAAGAAAATGTAAGTAACTCCATATCTTTATGTAAAAATGAGAGAGCGCGCAAGAGTTCAGTCCTGTTCCAACTGAAGTAAATATCAAAACTCATTGATTTAATTAGGAGCCAGGCCTCCATTTTTGAGCCTTTTGAAATGGAAACAAGTGCTAAAATGATTGCAGACTGCAACTACGTGTGACTCCCTTGATTGTGTGTGCTGTCTGTCATGCCATGGCTTTCCTCAGTAAAATGAGGCTAGTACACTAACACATGCAGCCATTTGAACTGTCACACAAGTAAGTGCCCCCCATGAGTACTCACCTGTTTTTCCTACACGTTATAGATGGGTGCATAAGGCAGCAGATGGTCCCTACTCTGATTTTGTGGTCTGTAGCAGACACCAACTAATATCCCATCTTGTGCTTTATCTGTAGGACATTGATCCATAAGCATTCAAGATTATTTTCTTCCAAGTTATCAGTGACTCAGAAACAGGTAATGCTGTTTTTGACGTAGTGCCACTCCCCCTTTCTTTTTGCTTACTCAATCCTTCATAAATAGGTTATGACCATTGATTTTTAACATTTTAATCATACACATCATCCCACCAAGTTTCAATAATACCAAGTAGATTGAATTTATGGTCATAAATGGGCAATTTCAGTTCCTCTTGTTTGTTACCCAGACTCCTAGTGTTGGAGTATAGGCAATTCAAGAGTTTCTTCTCCTCATGTCCTTTGGTTCCTTGATTAATTTTGTTCTCAGCATCTCAATTTTGTGCTGAGTGCTCCTATCTTCCCTCTTTTTTTTACCCTCCCATTTTCTATTAGTTTAACCCTCCTGACTACTCTAGCGAAACTGTTCCCGAGGAGATTAGTCCCACCCCTTCTACCGAGGTGGAGGCCATCCAACCTATATAGTTCCCTCTCCCCATGGAAAGCGGCCCAATGTTTCACTAAACCAAATCCCTCCATCTTAGACGGCTTACCTAGCCAGCGGGTTCATTTCTAGAATCTTCTGCTTTTTGTCTTCCTTCGCGTGTGGGATAGGAAAGATCTCAGAGAAGACCGCTTGGACATTCTTCTTCTTCAGCACACTTCTAAGTTCCCTGAAGTTAACTACTATCTGTGATGTAGTGCTATTAGTGCCAATATGAACAATCACCAAAGGTCCTTGTGCATCAGCTTTAGAAGCCTATCCAATCTTAGAGTGACATCTTGTGTCTTGGTTCCAGGAAGACAGCATACCCTTCTGTTGTCTTCCTGTCCCTTGAAGAATGTTCTTTTGATTCTTCTGAGTATTGACTCTCCAACAAGGATCATCTGTCTTCCTTAGATGATTGGCAAACTCTTTGCGGGAAAGCTTGATTTTCTTACAGGTTGGGCCAAGCTGCCATCCACATGTGTGTCCTGTTTTATGTTGCTTAATCATATTAAAGGACAGTTGATCAGAGTCATCAGTACATTCACTATGGCCATCTATTAGCAATGGCTTTATTTCTAGGCATGATATTCTCAATAGTATGGAAATACCCAGAAAGCTCTCAGATAATCCATACTACAGCAGTATTGGTATCTGAGCTCTGGAAAAAGCTATAGCATTTGTGTTTGTGCTTTTAGATGCACTGAATTCCACACACTAGAAGTTTCAAATGGATACCAGGTTCTCACCATAGAAACTTCAGAAGATACCCCTCAAGATCTATGCAAATACTGATATTTTTGGTTTCTGGAAGTTGAGAAATTATCATTTTGTGTTGATGCAAAATTAATCTTTTTTTTTATTATTATTTTTGGTGAACCAAAAAGTTAAAATATTTAATTCCCATCCCTGTTTTATTACAATTTTGAGCATTTTTAATATTTTTAAAAAATAATAAAATTCAACTACAGTTTAAAAAAAGTCATTTTGAATAAAAAACAAATAATTTCATAACTAAAAGTTTAGACTTTTTTCAGAATTTTTTTTCTTCTGACACAAACAATTTGGCAGAATGGACACAAATTCACAAAACTTTTTGATATTGCCAAATCTGCATTCCTCCCCCCTCCCCCCCCAAAAAAAAAATTTTTTTGAAAAAATATTTCACCCAGCTCTAATCTTGGACTGTATCTGGCCTGGGTAAATTCATTTCAAGATCAGAAAGAGTTCTAGTTCTACTGTAAAGTGAAATGCTTAGGTTGGACATTTGCATGTCAATACCCAGAATCCTCTTCCAGCTCAAAGTTGTTTCATTGAAGTGCAGCTGCTTGAGCTTTAGGAGATAATACAAGGTTTGCACCCTGCTTGTGCTACACACTGTTATTTTCTGTGTTCTTTGCAAGCCACATTTGGGGTCGGCCGCAACAACTTTTGCCTCCGGGTCATTCCTAAGTGTGGGTCAAAATCTGTAATAAATTGTTTTCCTTTAGGATAATATTATAATTTCTAGTTACATTGTAAACCATTGTAATACTTGTCCTAACACCCTGGGCACCCAAAGAACTTTACGGCTTGATTCTTTTCCAGGATGCCTGGGCACATGTTGCTTATCTACTAGAATCATCTGCTGAACTTGCACAGGCTTGCATGTGTGGCATCCATTGTTATGAAATGCACAATGATGTGCACCTGCTTAACTAAGATAGGAATCTTGGCCTCAGACTACATTATTATAGAAATTCCAAGCTTGGTTAACCAAACATCTGTGTATTTATTTTTATCCATTCATAAACGATGAAATTCATTCCTATGCAGTGGGTCCAGAAAAGGTCTATGCACCATTTAAGTCCTAGTTAAGCCCTATCTTAACTACTTAAGTGGGACTTAAATGGTTCAGAGGCCATGTTATTATCCACAAAAATATAATGCAGTATTTTAAGATATAGCACACAGAACTTAAAACATGTTACATTAATTCTTTTTATAACAGTGCAGCTCAAACATTCATATTATTATATCTATGTCTGATTAGGAATTTTGCCTGCATAAAGTATTAGAGGGGTAGCCGTGTTAGTCTGTATCCACAAAAACAACAAGGAGTTTGGTGGCACCTTAAAGACTAACAGATTTATTTGGGCATAAGCTTTTGTGGGTAAAAAACCCACTTCTTCAGTGGGTTTTTTACCCACAAAAGCGAAAAAGTGGGTTTTTTACCCAAAAAAGCTTATGCCCAAATAAATCTGTTAGTCGTTAAGGTGCCACCAGACTTCTCGTTGTTTTTGCCTACATAAAGAATACAGGATCAAACCTTACTTATTTGTCTAAGATTAAAAGTTAACTTTACTAATGTCGGAAATTGTTTACACCTCTCAAATTCCCTATGAATTCAATGGACGTTTTGGGTGAGCAAAGAATGAAGGATTTTATGCTGATATTAATAACTATAAATAGTTTGCATAAATAAATATTTGTGCCTGATTTACTTATTGACTAAATAAAACTATTTATAGCAAATAATTTAGGCCCTGATCCTGCAAAAACTTATGCACAAGCTTAACTTAGCTATATGAGTAGAAGTTAAGCATGTGTGTAAATTTTTTGCAGGATGGGGACTGTATTCTGTGAATGTAGCCTTTTTGGCTTATAAACAGACTGATTTTTACAAATGTTTATTTGTTTAAAATTTAGAACATATTTCAGGTCATGAGCTCTCCATAAACTATTTGCTTCAGCTATGTATTTGGTTGTTCACTATTCAGCATGTTAATTGGTCACCTAAGTCACATGTTATTGTTTCTGCTCCTTGGTTGGACGATTGAATGTTTTATCAGAGAGGTTTCAATATTGCTTTGTGAGCCCTTCCAACATGAGACTTTATATAAACACACTAGTACAACAATTCATTAGATTTTTACTTTCTGAAACATTCTTGCAAGCAAAAAACCCACTCATGAATGTTCCCGGAAAACAAACAAAAAGGGTTGTGAATTCCCTCTAGATAAAAATGGAGAACTTTAATGTGTGATGGAAAATACTTTTTTGGAGCATTCACTCAATTCTACTAATAAAAAGTAATGGAAATTGTCTGTTGTTCCAAGTTACTCCATTTGATATGTTAATTTATATTTTACAACAACATTCTGGAATTTCTTCTTTGCATCTCTGCCTTAGTTTCTGCACTTTTATGGAACCATGATTCATTCAGGAGAAATTAATGGTCATCTGACTCAGCCTGGTTTGTGATTAACTGTTAGTGCACCCAAAATAAGATAAAGATTTGGTGTAGTTAGAGCATAATATTCCAGTTCAAATAAAAAATGTAAATGTAAAGATCTTATGGACTTACTGCTTGGTTTGTAACTTCTCTGTATTTTTATTAACAAGAGTCAATGCTGAGCATTACTGTGCATATTTAATATGCCTTTGAAGATTTGGAGGAAGGGGAGAAGATGTTATCTCTGCTGCTTGGGAGTGTCAGGTTGGTTTGTTATGTTTTCTGACCTTTTGAATTTAAATTGAAAATGAAGGGGACTTTCCTACACGACTAGAAAATGTTTCTGTGGGAGAGGATGCTATCTCCTTGGCTTGCTGTCTAGTTCCCTGGTCAGTCTTGAGTGTAGTCATGCTGTTGCTACATTAACATGGATGGAAATTTCAGCATAATGCTTAATGTAAGAACTGTGTTTCAGCAGTCTCATCAGTGTAAGTGTAGTGCATTATTTGTACGAGAGAGTCAAGGAAATTCCTTCCTCAAAAGTATCAGTATCTGTTGCTTAGCTCCAAATCTTCAATGGCTTTCAAGCCAGAGAATGACAGGTTTCAGAGTAGCAGCCGTGTTAGTCTGTATCCGCAAAAAGAACAGGAGTACTTGTGGCATCTTAGAGACTAACAAATTTATTTGAGCATAAGCTTTCGTGGGCTACAGCCCACTTCATCGGATGCATAGAATGGAACACACAGAAAGAAGATATTTATACATACAGAGAACATGATCCCAGAAGCATTCTTACATACAGTGTTTGCAGGATCAGGATTTTAAAATATCAGCTATGGGAGAGTGCTAACATGCTACAGTAATTCAAGAAAGCGTGTAAAATAAATAGAAAACACAATGTAAAAATATCCAATGTGATCAGATTCTTGACCTGACTATATCATGGGCATGATCCTACATTCCTCACTCAGCCAAACTCCCACTGAAGTTAGCAGCCGGACACAGTGCACCAGAGGAATAGGAAAGGCATCCTGATTGGAGACTTTACAGTCACTTTCCAGTAAACTGGAATCTAACATTTGGTTTCCTGTAACAACTTCCTCCCTGGAAAAGGGATTTTAGTGGGTATAGAGAGGAGAGTTTTGGCTACATGTTAGGGAATATATTTTGTGAAAGGACATGTGCATAATTAAGTAATTGCAGGCAGAGCTGTTCCATCCATAGGATGGACCGGGGCAATCCCCCTGGGGCCCCGTGCTTTGGGATGTGAGGTCCAGGGCAGCCTGGGGGGTTAGCGGGTTAGCTCCCGGCGTCGCTCGTGGGAGGGGACGGAAGCCAGAAAGAGGCGCGGTGGGGGCTTGGGGAAGGGGTGGAATGGGGGCGGGACAGGGGCAGGAAGAGGCAGGGCCTGGGCCAGAGCAGGGGAGTTGTCCCGGGCCCCACACCCCCCAAGGGACGGCCATGAGTGCATGACCTTATTTTTTTAAGCTTTGTCTGTCCATCCTTCCACTTCCCTATCTATTGCTATAGCTCTGACTTATTGTGTCACGCCCACTATTGGATTGTAAATACTTTGGGACAAAGACTGTGCCTTCCTATATCTCTGTACAGTCCCTAGCACATTTGAGCATATAAATAATAATAATAATAATAATTTGGTTTTGCAAATGCTGAAAGATCAGGTCCATGGTGGATATTGAGATAACCGAGGGCCCTGTTGTATTGTCTTTTTTTATTTTAAGTCCCCAGTGACATCAATAAGAAGTTGTACCTAAACCAGAATAAGCTCCTGGTTACTTAACGGGCCTTCCCAAAATGTACAACATTAACCCATTTTTTGTAAATATGCTTTTTTAAAAGTACAGAATTCTTTTGGGTTAGATTTATTCAATCCCAGTGTCCTGCTGGTAATCTAACATCAATTTTATGGTTAGCCCAGTCGTCTAAATATTGTATTAAGACAGCAAATTCAAATATCTCTGCTGCAGGCTTACTGCAAGAATATTTTTGTATGCCTAAATATACTAAAGCAAATAAAATGAAAAAATGCAGGGTTTTTTCCAATTTTTTTAATGCAATTTAATTTTATGTTGGAATGTTCATACATTCTATATTATGAGCTATTTGTAACAAGTGTAGAGCTATTTCCCCCGTTTATATTGCAAATTAGAATTTCTGAGGGGAGCTGGTAATCATAAGATTCTCATGGTATCAGGGTGAATTATACGTATACTTCAGGGGACACTATTCCTTCAACTAACTGGAATTTCTAAAACAGAACTGGGGCAGTGATGTGGGAACAATTTGTATAGTGGGGGTGCTGAGAGCCATTGATCCAAACTATAAACCCTGCATATGATGGAAACCACTTCAAGACAGCGGGTGCGGCCACACCCCCAACACCCCTAGTTCCAGCACCTATGAACTGGGATAGTGTGAAGCAGATAGATTTAGAGTCCAGATTGATTTTATCCATGACAGTGTCAGTCAAACATGTAACATTGTCAGAGAGTAACATTCTAGGCTATTTGCTTGCTGGATTTATTTGTAGGCCAAATACATTTCTGATGGACTATATTTCAGGTGGCACCACAAAATACAGCCAATCAGATATCAAGGGTTCTAGCCTTTGGACTGTGGGGGACGGAATGCTTTTGAGAGCAGAGTAAGACTCAGTGAGGAGTGTACGTTCTCCTGTCTGTTGCTGTTCTGTTGTATTATAATTGCTAGCATGTTCTGATGCTATTTAGGGTCCTAATTTAGCACCTACTAAAGTCAATGAGAGTCTTCCCACTGATTTCAATGGGGGTTGGATTGGGATACAGAAGAACAAAGTCTATTTTCCTATGTAGTCTGTTAATCCATAAAGTGCCATTAAACAAAAAAAGAAAGGAATGTAGTTTTCTGTGATCGATTATTTTAAAGGAAATTTCTTTTAAGATAAGTCAATTTAACTTTTCCTTTGGCTTATTTGCATAGTTCAGCAAATAAACAGATGCTACAGCTGTGGGGAAAGAGGGAGAAAAGAGGTTTTAAGAAGTTGCACCAGTGCAATTATTAGATGGTGCCGTGGTTAACATGCTAGCTTAGGACTTGGGACACCTGGGCTCAATTCTCTGCTCTGTCACAGACGTCCTATGTGACTTTGGGCAAGTCACTCCGTCTTTCTGTGCTTCAGCTCCCCACCTGTAAAATGGGGGATAATAGCACTTTTGTACCTCAGAGGGCTGTTGTGAAGTTAAATCCATTAAAGCTTGTAAGGCAGTCAGGTACTATGGTAATGGGGACTACATAAGTAGCCAAGATAGAAGGTTGAAGAGTAAGTGCAGACAGGAGATGGGGGAGGTAGTGGGTAGATTGTAGTAAAGGCTGGAAAACAATGAATGAATGAATGGGTGGAGATGGGGGAACTATGGAACAAAATTGATAATGGATACAGACTGATAATAAAATTGTAAAGAATTACAGGGTGAAGTCTGAGAGACCCATGAAAATGTAATAGAGGTAGCTGGGGAAGGAAAGAAAGCGGGGGAAGAAAAGACTGTCACATATTTTCTCACATACCTTTGAGTGTTGTTTGTTTACACTGTAATTTCTTTGGAGCAGGGACTTGTCTTACTCTATGTCTGTAAAGCCCTCCGCACATCTTGGGCACTATTTAAATAGTAAATCAAATAAGATTTTAATAAAAGAGGCATTGTATAAGTAAAGGATTGGTAATGATAAAAAGTGGTTCGATGAACTGGTCAACAGCTTATGGTTTTAGGGCCAGATTTTGCAGGACTGCAGATAACATATTGCAAACATGGTGGGTTTTGAGCTACAGTTTTGAAGAGATGAGTAGTAATCTAGGGAGAGGGAACTGGGTAGATGTTTGCGGGTAGCTGGTACAGTGAGTGGAACATAGGGAGAGAATTGATTCTGAAGTTGGATGGGGAAAGATAGTGGAAGTTTGACGTCTATGTGATGTAAGCACTGTTTCTCCAAAGAAAATAACCCCCTAATGATAAGTATTTTTTCTCTCATTGGACCAAACTTAGCATGTTATAAGTGATTCTTTTTACTATTGGGATAACCAAGTGCTCAGATAATCCTGGTTCGCTGGCTTCCATGGGAATGGGATTGGGTCTGTAGAGACCATTCCTCTGAGGATCTCCACATCTGTGGTGGTGAGGAGGAGGGGGTTTCCTGTCCACTGTGTTATAGAATGTGATCCAGATCATCCCACCCCCGATAACCCCCCAGAAGGCACCTCTGGGGAAGAGGGTTTCCACAAGGAAACTTCTCTTTTACTATGGGGTCAGGCTATGTGAAGTAGGCTACATGGTCTGCTGCCAACCTGGTGGATCCCCAGGTCTTCATTAACATGAAGACCCTGTGCTTCTGGCTGCTCCTCTGGCTCACTGGAAGTGTGGCTTCAATTGAGTCACATTAACAGGCACCATCCCTGGCTGGGGCAGCCACTGGGATCACCAGGGAAGGGCTGTCCATCAAGCTGTACTCTTTTCTGCATGTCTCTGTCCCTTAGCCCTGCCCTTGGAAGGCCTATTCCCCCCTTCCCTACCCATCTAGTCTCTTCCCCTTGCATAGGCAGGGGAAAGGGGGAGGGAGAAGTTGGACTGTGCTGCAATGGTGGCTGACCCCTATTTTGCTTCTGCAGAGTGGGGCGGAAGATCTGTGCTCTCAGAGCATAGATCTGAGCCAGTTCATTTACAATACCTTAAGAAAGGAGTGTCAGATTAATAGCCCTTCCTATGGACTCCTTCTGTTGGGCCCTGTTACCACTTTCAAAGTAAAATGTCAGAGTATCTAAAACAAATATTACTGATCACAGCTAAAGTTTACCCAGTTAATAAAAAATTAGACATTATGTACTTTGCAGGACATCAAATAGTGGTTTGCTTTTTTTACAATTTACTCAATTTTAAAAAAAATCTTAGGTCTGGTCAGAATTAAATATTGAATGTCATAGCTTAAAAACATACTTCTGTATTTACACATGGGTAGGTTTTCTGGTTAGTTCATCTAAAGGTTTCTGTCAAGTGTTAAATACAATTATATTAATGAAATGTGGGCACACTGCATTCACATATGAAACACAGATTGACTAAGTATTTGCAGAAGCATCGAGATATGGGCCAGTATTGCTTATATCTACTGCCTCATTATTCAGAACTACCCACTCCCCCCACTTCATGCACAAAATTATCATTAATGTCAACAGTAGTTATGCATGCAAACAGAGAGCATTCTGGAGCCCTATTAGTGGTGGTGAAATGTCCTTACTTAACAATGTAATAAAATAAATGTATCTAGTACAATGGGATCCTGGTCCATGGTTGGGGCTCCTGGGTGCTACCACAATACAAAATATCGAACAAGAATAAGCTTTACACTTTTGTGCACTTTCATCCTAGTGGAGCAGAATGAGAACTATCGTACTGGCCATGCAATATGTAAAGCCAACTGGATCCTGCAGCTATATGCACAAGTAAATTGCTTTGAAGTCAATGATAGTCTGGAGTATGAAATGACTGCAAGGGTAGGTGTGGGAAAAGAAAAGACTTTGGTTTGCTTTGCTATCAAGCTGGCACCTTTAAGGGCCACTAAATTAACTTTAAAACCAAAAAGCAATGTATTTGTATTCTTTAATTATTATGATCTGCTCTTTCTTTTCATTTTCTCAGAGTCCTCTCATTACTAGCAGCAATCACAACTGATTTTGTCCAGTTAACTGATAATATTGTTTAGAATTCTAGGGCCTTTTTCCTAATCGTTCCTTAACCTTACAGTTATCAGTGAGCAGGATCTTATTGTGAGATGGAAGAATAGCACCCTCAAGAGTTGACAGCAGTGCTGTTCCAGAGATCGGTGATGCAATAGGCATCCTTCCTCTTTTGGGCTGAATTCATTAACTCCTTAACACATTTAGCTGAGACCAATAGGTCTGGGGACTGGAATCAGCTCTTGCAAATACACTGCTATCTGTCCACAAGTTTGGAAGTGAAAATATGTATTTATACCTTCCAGAGAGATTATCAGTTGGTAGGTTTTCTAGTTTATTGGTTTTCAGTTTCTTAGAAAAGTGAAGGACAAAAAAGCAGAACACAATAAGAATGATCTCATTTGTGTAGGCTGGTGACCTAGTTTGCATTATAGTAAAGTCCATTTAAAATATAACTAGATCTAAGGAGAAACACGCTGGGCAAACCAGTCAAAGTACCTAATTGTAGGGACTCGTTTGTTTGCTTGTTTGTGAGATAATGATAGTTAAGAATAGAATATGATCCCAAACGTTCAGCCTTTACTTTGAATTTCTTTTAAGTTGTGGTTCAAATCAAAACTTCAGAATTGTTATAAAATATGAATGTGTTTTAAGGGCACTAGTAGATACTGTTGTTTGATTGCAAACATTTTGGTTACACATTTATGATGCACAGTACAGCAATGACCATTCATTTTAAATAGCTAGGGCCTACTCCTGTTGACTTCAATGAAGGATAAGGCCCTTAAAAACCTTGAGGTATAAATTAATCATCAACTGGCAGTCAGAGAGATATTTCCTCTGAAGGGGCAAAATCCTGGACTCAGACAAATAGTCTCTTTGTTGTGAACGGGGTTACTTGTATATAGCAAGCAAGATTTGGACACACAGTATAGTAATGAATAATTAGGTGCAGTATGGAGGTTTTATAATTTCATCTGAGGTATCCAGACCTGGTTTCTGTGAGAGACTAGAGGACTCATTCTGCATTTGCCCTTCAGAATTAAAGCCAGTGGAGTTTAGGTTGTGCAAGAACTGCTAGATAGCATTCCATATGGATCATGGGCTCATTCCACTCATGGCAGCATTTATATCAATCCTGGTCATCTTTAGGAAGAATTATTTCTGTATCCAGAAAAATCCAAGATGAACTTTACATTATTTTTTAAATTTTATATTGAAAATCGAGATGTACATTTCTAAGTCCGCACATGAGCCTCTTCTCCACTGTAATTACTGAATCCATTCTCCAGTAGGAGACGAAAGTACAACTGAGCCATTAGAACAACGTGTTCTTACTCTTTCTAATCACACAAGATGGAATATTTATTTAGATTCACAATATATAGCATCCAATATAAGAACAGTGTTAATCTCACATTCCAACTTTATTTTCTCTTCAGAACGTTCATTGTCAGATAGTATTAATGGCATAAAATTCAGCTACTTTTTGAGCCAGCAAATACCGACTAGTTTAGGGCTTTATCCTACCTCCTCTCTTACTCGAGAGGAATCCCAATGAAGTTAATAGAATTACTAAGGGACCAAGGCCTATTATAGTGAATAAGAGTTTGCAGAACTCAGAACTTACTGAAGACTTAAAATATGTGACTTTTTTTTTTTTTTTTATTTGCCTAGATAGTTTGGCAAGGAGATTCTGGTTTCTTAGTTGGGACCAGGGAATTAAGCAGGGGGGGACACAAACTAATCCTTATAATACAAGTACTTTAAAAATATTTTTGGAACAGGAAAATAAACTTTTTCACCCCCCCTCCTTCCATTTTCACAACTGTCTCTGCAGCATCCCTTAGCCCTTTTAGACCTAGCCCTGCTCCCATCGACTCCAATGGCCCTTAGGTTTGCTTCATCAAGGCACATTTCAAAGGTGTCTGCTGGAAGTGCGGGATCTGTATGGGATAGATTGCAGAAGCACGCAGCCCCAGGGGAGCCCTATGTATACACACGCTGTCTTGCAACAGAAGGAAATAATGTACATCCTCACCCCGCCCAAGCCGAGCTCTGCCACTCCTAGTATTTTACCGGGGCTGTGGCTTTGCCAGGGAGGAGCTATTGTAAGGACATGCTGTACTGGGCACGAAGAGGAGTCACGCTGGCTGGGAAATGCCTGTCCTCTCTCAAACCCCTGGCGATGGCACCCCCCGGGACAGTCTCAAGGAAATACAGCCCAGGGGCATGCACCCAGCCGGGCGCAGCCAGGCTCCACGGTTACCTGGTGGGCGCGGGTTTATCGGGGGCGAACGCTGATAGCTGGGTCACGCGCGATGGTGTGTTTGCATTTCGGAACTCGGTCATTCCGGTTATCTCCGGGGTCCAGATTGTTACCAATAGGGCCCGTGCATTTATCGCCGACTTTCTATTGCGAAAGTAATCCGGGCCGTGCCCCCCCCCCCCCCCCCCCCCGGCACGGTTGGCAAAGTTAAGGAGGAGAGACATTTCGTTTAGCCAGAGGCGGATGGAGCCGGTTGTTACACCAGCAAGACGGGAATGGGTTGGCGAGACCACCCATAATATCATTGCTGGGGCTACCCTCAGTGTAAGTCCCGGGAAATGAGCCGAATAATTAGAAAATAAGCTAAACGTAGAGGCGAAAGGAGTACTGCCTAGCCCAGCATAAACTGCGGCTGGCTTCTGGAGCGGGGCCTGCCTGTTTGGTTGGTGGCATTTCTGCTTTTCAACCCAAATTCTACTGGCCTATAATAAATGTGACAGCTAATCAATGCCCCAGTGCAGTGAAGCCGAGCGAATTACAGATGTCTGACTTTGGTGATGTTATCAGGCGTGAGACGCAGCTATGTCACACACAGAACTTTGTACGTTGTAAAGATAACATTGACCACAGAGGTCCCATTGCAACCCCCCTATAAAACTCAGCCGCTTTAATCCCTCATAAACCTTTGCCTACAGGTATCCCAAGCGGTCTCCTTAACACGAAGTCTAACAGGGGAGCTTTTAATGTGCCTTGTATTGAAAAAAAAAGTTCCGAGCGCGCTTTGCCAGCTGCAGTCTGCAGAGAGAAGTGGAATTTCACCCCCATCCCTGAGGGCTCCGCCTCTATCCAGCCAGATAAGAGGCGGCTGTTGTGGCTTTACTGCTGGGTCCTAGTGCCCAGGGGTGGCGCTGGGTTTAACTTCAGGCGGTCTCACTTGTCTGACTTGCCGGTGTGCGGATTAGGTATTGACGGTGCCGGGTTTGAATCTGGAATCCGCAGCTGAACGAATGCAAAGGGGGTTTCTCACCTGGAAACCATACTGCCGAGAACTTGTTCAAACTCGGCTGCTCCTGGAACTGCCAGCGCCGTAACAGGACAGCTTGTTCAAGGAACAACGCAGAGTGCTTGAAATAGTCTTTGATACTTAGGCAAACACGATCCCGCTAATACTTGCAGCTCGTATTTGTAAAATACGTGGGGCTCGTGGAAGTTGAGGCTCTCCTCTGTAAAAAGAACAGGAGTACTTGTGGCACCTTATTAGAGACTAACAAATTTATTTGAGCATAAGCTTTCGTGGGCTTTCCTCTGTAGTGTCCCTGGACTTAATAGGTCGAATTTGTAAGCAAGGACTCACGATTTAAGTGGCTGATGGAAATGTGCCGATTTATTTGGGCCACTTTTCGCCTTTCACTCCTGTGCCGAGGCACGAGGAAGGCAGGGTTTAAAGTACCTTGGGCTGCCATACACGTTTCACAGGGCTTCTTATCAGTGTCCCCAGGTGCGCAACCTTTCCAACAGGTTTAAACCCGGCATTCTTCTATCTGGTTCAAGTCTTTGAAGCTATGGGGTGGGGGTGGGGGAACACTACAATGTTGCATTCTGCGAATTGCAAACTCCGTCCAAGTTCTCTAGCCTCGCAGTTCCGGGGAGACAATAACGCCTTACCCCTGAAAAGGGTATTTAAAGGAGGGATTCGTTACGAATCGTTCTCCGGGGAGGTGCAGATGCGCGCTTGCTGCTGGACCCTGAGCTTTGCTTATCTCTTGCTAGGGGCGGCTTGTAATTTAACTGAGGCAGCCTGGGACGGGTAAAACAGGCACTAAGACCCAGCAGAGTTGGCAGCTGCCTTGTGGTCAAAGGTTCCCAGCGGGAGGTTGGACACTAGAGGGCGATCCCCAGCCCTGGTGGGAGTGTATATATACAGCAGGCATAAAACCAAGTCAACCCAGTAGTAATTGAAGGTTAAGAGCGAGGGAGAAATTCGGACACGCTGGTGGGAGTGGATCGCCAAGAGCAGGGTAAGCAGTGGCACAAGTTGATTGAAGTGAGAGGGGAAGTCAGGGCGGCTCGCGGCTGACACTCAAGATCCGCAGGCAGAGGCGCAAGGGGTGTTGGGTCCCTGGGCTCGGAGAGCTTCACTCGGCCGCCGGGGTCCCCTTCGCCACCCCAAACCCTGGATTCCAGGAGCCCTTCACCATGCCTGGCAGAGTTTAGATACTCCATGGAGCAAGCCAACTTCTACGAGGTCGATTCCCGGCCGCCGATGAGCAGCAGCAGCAGCCACCTCCCGACTCCGCAGCCCGGCAGCGCCTACAGCTACAGAGAGGCTCCCTCGGCGGCTACACCTGCTGCGGGAGGCGCGGAGCTGAGCGACATCTGCGAGAACGAGAACTCCATCGACATCAGCGCCTACATCGACCCGGCCGCCTTCAACGACGAGTTCCTGGCCGACCTCTTCCAGCACAGCAAGCAGCAGGAGAAAGCCAAGGCCATCCTGGCCGGAGATTTCGACTTCCACAGCATGCACGGGGCCAGCCCCGCCGCCTTGGGGCAGGGGCACCAGCCGCCGCAGCAGCACCACCCCCAGCAGCTCTTCGGCTGCATGGGCGGCTACACGGACAGCAAGCTGGACCCCCTGTACGAGCGCATCGCTGCCCCCGGCTTGCGGCCCCTGGTGATTAAACAGGAGCCGCGGGAGGAAGCGGAGGGCAAGCAGGCGGCTCTGGCTGCCCTCTACCCGCACCTCCCCCAGCAGCAGCACCCGTCCCATCTCCAGTACCAGATCGCCCACTGCGCGCAGACCACCATGCACCTCCAACCGGGGCACCCCACGCCGCCGCCCACCCCGGTGCCCAGCCCGCACCACCCGCACCACCCGAGCAGCCTGCCCGCCGCCACCGGCGCCCTCAAGATGATGCCCGCGGATCATCGGGGCAAGACGAAAAAGTCGGTGGACAAGAGCAGCAGCGAGTACCGGGTGCGCCGGGAGCGCAACAACATCGCGGTGCGCAAGAGCCGGGACAAGGCCAAGCAGCGCAACGCGGAGACTCAGCAGAAGGTGATGGAGCTCACCAATGACAATGACCGGCTGCGCAAGCGGGTGGAGCAGCTCACCAGGGAGCTGGAGACACTCAGGGGCATCTTCAGACAGCTGCCGGAGAGCTCCTTGGTCAAGGCCATGGGCAACTGCGCGTGAGACCCCCGCTCCCCACCGCCCGCCCCTCTCCAAACAAACTCGGACTTTTGCAAACTCTTGGTGCCATATTCAGATCCCTGCCGGGGTCGAGAGCTGCGGTTCAGCTTGTCTCATGGGGTGGGTTTGGTTTTTAATTATTGACAGATAAAAGAATCCAGGCAGCTGTAGTATTAAACGGTCCGTGCCTTAGGAACGACACGAATAAGCTGAAAAGAGTGTGCTTTGAAAAGAGAAAGAAAACGCCCACGTGTCTACAGGGTAAAGACAACCCACGCTGTGCCTTAACAGTTGGTTTCAAAAGCTCGGTGGGCTTTCTGTTCACATCAGCCTGACAGCTGAGCAAACGGGTAGGGGTCCTGCGCTCTTGGTGGGGTTGGGGCATAATTGGTACTGGCTGGGGAAACGTGTGTGTCTTCCTCCGTAGGGGGGTCTGATTGGTGGGGGTCACAGGAAGCTCTGGCAGGAAGAAAAGTGGGTAAGACATTACAAGCAACTTGGGGAGAATGTATATGCCTGTTGTTTAGCTCGTTGATCAGTAGGCGAGTGAAAGCTGAGTGCAATCCAGACTCTGTCCCTGTCCGTGCTGCTGCCTTTCGGATGAATCTCTCCCATTCCTTTGTATGTGGGGGGAGGTTTGGTGGACTCTGGGGGCAATGCAAACAGATCGTTCCCCCCCCCCCCTTACCCATTGTTAGAGGGGACCTGTTGGACAGGAATCCAGGACTGAAAGGGAACAGGCTACAGCACCTAGCGAAGGAGTCCTTAATATTCTCCTTTAACCAAAACGAAGAGCAGCGATGCCTGTACTGTATGTCGTGACATGGCGAAGCACAAAACAATAAATACCTATCGATGCGGGTATTTACTACGAACGTTCCGTGTATCTGGCTTTGTTCGAGGATATTAAGCCTCTCTCCAAGTCTGTCACTTCTGTCCAAGCTGTGCCTCATGTAATGTGATACCCTTCTGTGTATACTAGCCACACTTTATTTTATTGTATTGCTTAGATCCTTGCCATCACCACTTTCTTATCTGGTGGCAGAGAGATCATGCCCTTGTGCTGCAGCATTTTTGGTTATGGCTTCCTTAGGGGGCAGGGTGCCTCCTAATAACCCCAAAGTCTCCGCCTCTGGGGTGTCTGGGATTTGATTACCTTGGGAGTGGGGGCTAGGTCACATCCAGTGTCTGGGATTTCATTCCCGTGGGGGTGGGGGAAGACGGTGCTGCTAGTTAACTGCAGCCCTCTGGACTCTGGATCCTCCCAAGGGAGAGGGAAACAACAAACCAACCCACTGCTAGCGAGCACTTTTAACCAGCCGGTGCTTTTCCTTTTAACATATGAGAGAGCGAGAGCGAGAGAGAGAAAATAAGAGGAGTCCATTTCAAATATGGGTAATTGGAGAAAAGTGCAAGGTGAAGGAGAGTTAATGTTGTTTGCAAGTGTGATATCTGGAAAGCTATGTTGCCTGCGTGCTTGTGTGTATGTGTGAGAGTGAGTGAGTGTGTGTGTGTGTGTATAGATATCTATATCGATATCTCTCTATCTAATCATCTATCTATATACACACACACACACAGAGTGGTGAATTATGAACTCGAAAAAAACTGCATATAAAGTTTGTCGAAATCCTGGTTACATTCATAAATAAACAGTATATATTCTACCATCAGCATCTCCTTGTGTCTTTTCTGCTTTTTTCTCTTGGGCTGCACATGAAGCAAAATGTTTCCCTTTCACTGAAACATGAAGCTTTCTCTCCCTCCACATCCACATGCACCCTGCTATGAATGGTAATTTGAATGTATACCTTGAGCTTAAAATAACCATTTAGCCCCAGAGAAATAATTACATTTTTGATCTTTCAGAGCGTATCATTACTGTTTATGATTTTAAAATGTGCATTAGTTAATCACTCCCAAATCTGGTCGTTTTAATTGTGTGTAGTGAGTGACACAGTTTTTTTACAAGGCTGTCCAAACTGTAATGGCCACTGGGGTCACCCCTTCCCAAATGCTTAACAACTTAAATTACTGTGCTGAAGAAGAACAAAATGATGAGAAGAAAGTCAATTGTCATTGTTGTAAGAGCAATGCTACCCTTGATTATCTCTTCCCCAGCAAAGGAAGATGACCTGCCCCTTGGGATGCATTGACACTGAATTGACCGGCTCTTGTGGGTTAGTAACATGAGGATCTGGGGGCAGTTATCATGTTTAGTTCAAAACAACCATGTTGACAGCAACCTGTTCTGTGCCCCTTTCCCGGCCTGGAGGAAACTGGTATGTTTGGTGCATGGGAGGGAGAACCCCAGAACTTCTGGCATTGAAAAGCCATTTTAAAAGCACTTCTATCCTGGTTGTGCCACCCCATACTCCTCTTCATCGGAGAATTTGAGGTTCCTAGGGGGGCAGGTCTGGGCTCTAGTCATATCTAGTTGCATCTCTCAGGCTCAGCACCAGTAATGTTGCATTTAAGCAATGCAAAAAGCTACAGGACTGAGTGCTCTTCTAAAATGCACAGAGCGGGTAATTCCTAGTGCCTGTGCCCTTTGACCTCTGTAGGTTCGCTAAAAATAATCTTGAAACCTGTGGCTGAGATACTGACAGTCTGGAGAAGCTGCAAAATGAGGACAGCGCTGGCCTGTGGTTACAAAGCAGAAGCAATCCTTGAGCCCAAAGAGGTGGAGGGAACTGATCAGGTGATCTAGTGTTAAAGACAGGAGAACTCGCTCTGTAATTAATAGTGGTCACTTGGAGATGAATAGTCCGGGGAAAGGGAGAGGGGTGGTGCATTGAAGTTTAACCAAATGGGTATGAACATTCCCTACTGTCTCTCCATTCATTTGCACATTGAGGGCCAATCTTGTTGCCAAAGGGAGTTTTGCTTAAGCAGGATGGGGGGCGGCTGTAACCCAAAGGACACGTTGCTCTTCGGTGTTCTAGGGGCCGCGCGCCCCAGCCCCAGTCATGGCATCAAAAGGGGACACCGCAGCGCTGCCCGGCTGCGAGAAGTGAGTCGAAATTTGCACCCTGTTGCGGGTGGATTAGAAAAAATCGGTCACAAGCCGGCCACAGACTTTGTATCGTCTGAAAGCTGAACTCCAGCGCAGCGGGGAACTCCAGGGCTCCCTGCGTCTAGCTCTTCCAGGGTCACTCCGGGAAGGATTTGGGGCTCCTGGCTTTGCGTCCCCTCGCCCATTTTTATTATGGAACCCATGGGAAGGGGCATACACATATTTTATACCATGCACTGCTCGGCCTCGGAGTGGTTGGTTTTAGCCCAGCATGGGTCTCCTGGCCCCGTTGTTCTGCAGAAAGTTTGTGTATCACCCTCTGATCCCCACAGGCATTGCTCGGATTTGAGTTCATGGCTCCCGGCAGCTGTGTCTGGCAGGGTGGGTGTTTTTAAAAAGGGGGATTAGCGGGAGCCCAATCGGGCACAGTTCGCATTACAGCAGCTCGGTGGGTAGCCCCCCGCCTGGTGTGAACGCGTGATGCGCACCTGTGCGTTGGCAGCCCTGTGTCTCGCGCAGGTGGGACTTGCTAGCTTGGAATAAATCCCATTTCACTGGCTGACAGTCCAGCCCAGCGAGTGTCTTCCGAGGGCCAGCGGCGGTTGGGGGCTGAGCACGGCTTGGGGGGACGCAGTGGGACCAGCCAGACGTAGGGGTTCCCTCGCCGGCGCACACCACCGCCCGCCCGCGCGAGCTCATTACATTGGGGAGATGCTGATGCAGCAGGGCTGCCTGCCACCCGCTGAGCTGGAGCTCGCCTGGAGCAAACCGCCCCATTCACGGGCTGGCGGATGCTCCGGCGGGTCCCAGCTTGCTGCGCTTCATTAAAAAACACCCCAAACCAGTCAGGCAGCCCCCGAGACGGGCACGCGGCGCAGCGCGGGCTCCTGCTGTTCTCGTGCTTAGCCAGGGTCCGAGTCACGCTTCCCCGCGGGATCGGGCCCGGACTCGGGAAGCAGGTGGTGGCCAGAGGCGTTTCGGTGATAGGGGCGCATCGGCCCCGCCCAGGGCAACATCCCCAGTGCGGGGTCTGCGGGGAGCCGCGCTGCAGCTTCCCCCGTTGGCTCTGAGCAGCCCGAGGGAGGTTTCCCTTGGCGCTCGCTGCCCCGGGAGAGAAGAGGGAGCGCTCAGCGCGGCCGCGCCCCGGACAGGTGCAGGGGCAGGGGCTGGGGCGTGTTCCTCCCGCCCTCCCCCGGGGGTCAGAGCAGGGACCCTCCCCTCTGTGCTGGGTGTCCAGGGCCGGCCCTGGGAGAGCCTGCCCCGCTCCCCAGAACTCGGAGCCATGAACGAGTTCCACGCTGGGTTTCCCCAGCCCCCTGCCCCTTCGTTTGCACCATTGTTGTCGTTTAAAAAGCAGCAGAGGCGAGGCCGGTGATCTCCTCTCCCGCCTCAGCCGCTTGGAACGAGCCTCCGCCATGCACAGAGCCGGGGCGTTTGTCCCGCAGCAGCACCCACGCGAGGAGCGGCCCGCCCCGCACAACTGCACGTGGGGCCCCAGTCTCCGCTCTCACACGCACCGCAGCCAGGTCAGCGGACAGTACAGAAATGCGCGGCTGGTGTTGTTCACATAGGAGTAGGCGAGTCAGGCATGATGGCAAAGGAGTCAAGTGAGAAGGTTTGAATCAAGTAAGGGGACCAAAGACGTGGACTCGTGTTTGGAGTTCTCCTGCCGTTGGGAGGCATGTAGCAGTGTACAAAAATCAAACAGGGCATGCAGAAAGTAACCCGCTCCCAGAACATTAAGAAACAAAACGCAAACTACCTGCCTTACTTAGCAAATACGGTAAAAATCAGAGGAAAATACCCCCAAAGCTAAGCGAATCCGCAACGCTAATTCTGTGCAATGCTATAAATTGAAACACCTAAAATTCAAGAAACCCTCATGAACTCAACATTCTGGAAATAAGGAGCGTTTCATCTTTCCCTGCATGGGGTTTTCTTTCCGGTGGGAGTGGTTTTCATTCTGACCATGTGCCTCTAGCTGAGGTAGATACTTGTTCATCATCGTAATATCCCTGCAGTAATGCAGAGCCTTTAAATGACCAGATGGGACACTTAAAATGACATTAGATCTCAAAGCAATCCATGTCTTGTGGGGTATTTAAAGGATGGTTCTAAATAGGTTGGCTGTCATTATGTTTTCACTTGTGAAGAATGGGACATGAAAGGTCTGTAGATTATTGTTTCTGTTATAATTTAAGAACTACAGTCAGGGGTACAAAATAGAATGGAATTTGGCTTCACAGAGCAGCTTTCATACCCAAGCTATTCCAAAGAGCTCCACTAAAGGAGGAGCTGTACACTGTACTGATGGCTCCAGACCCATGTAGGATAATATGGCAGTCATTCCTCACTGAGCAATAATTTATGCCCAGTTTTTGTCATCCAAATCCATTGCAGAGGTTGGGGGGAGGAATATTGACCAAGACTCCAGAGTTATTGTTGCCTTTTTCAAAAAGTGCCATGAGACCTGGAACATTCACTTGGACAGCCCCTACAGCTGAGCAGAAGGGATCTCAGTTTAATATCCCATATGAAGAAACAGGCCAGTGTTGGGGCAACATGTCCTGCTCTCCATCTGTCTAGACCCCCAGAGTAGTCCTGTGCTACCTCTGGTTTCACGTTTAGAACACCATCTCCAGCAGAGCTAGCACGTCTGTCTACCCCAGCTGGGAAGCATGCATCCCATTGCAGTGTAGACTTAACCCTTGGAAAAACATCCCAATCTTGATTTTTAAAACTTCCTGTCAGGGAGAATCCCCCACAACCCTTGATAAATGGTTCCAATGGCTAATTACCCTCATTGTTAAAAATAATTAATTAGCTCCTGAACTTGTGAGGTGCTGAATGCCCTCAACTCTCATTGAAAATGTTCTGCAGGATCAGGCCCTTAATATAATAATCAGTTACAAATGTATTTTCTTTGATCCTGCTGAAATTTAAAAAAACACATACTAGTGCTAATGTAATTGAGCCTCACTTACATTTTAAAGGCAGTCAGTCTGAGTACACAGTAACTTGGGATGAATTTAAAGATGAATGTGGATCAGAATTAAAGAAGTATGTTTTTAAGTAAAATGTAAACCTAGGGCTGAGGCTGGGGGGGGGAACAATTATTTTTTCCTGAGTGGAATAAATTGAGGACTCAAGTCCTAATGATGTCAGGCAAAAATCATCACTTTTACTCTAATTCCCTCTCCCACTTTCAAAAACTCTCATCCTATGGGATATGTTATTCATTACTTAGCAACACTGTCAACCATGCAAAGTGGAGAAATTCTGCCATCATTTTAGTGACGATTGCTGCAGGGTATATGTGTGAGGGACTGTAAACTAGTGGTTAGAGCAGGGCAATGCAAGTCTGAGCACTCGGGTTCAGTTCTAAACCGTGACTCCCTGTATGGCTTGAGCAAAACGATTAGGGCCTGATTCAAAGCTCAGTTTTAACCATTGACTCCTGTGGCTGACTATCAAGCCCCTGTAGCCTAATCTCCCTCTTATCAAAGTCAATGCCATTGACGTCACTAG
Source organism: Terrapene triunguis (assembly GCF_002925995.2). NCBI lineage: Eukaryota > Metazoa > Chordata > Testudines > Emydidae > Terrapene > Terrapene triunguis. The sequence goes on along the minus strand of NW_020664481.1, from coordinate 37,819,796 downwards.
GAACAAAAATGAGCCCTTAACCTTTCCACAACTCAAATCACCAATCCACAAAATGGGTATAATAATACTTACACACACCCTACCAAAGAGCGTTGTAAGGCTTAACTGATTAATAACTGGAAAGTGTTTAGAGAGACTTCCCTGAAACACAGAAGTAGTTACAGCAGTAGCAGTTCTAAAGTCAGCTGAGTTCAAAACTCCTCTGTCAGGCTCTTAACCCCTCTAGTAGAGAGAATTGTTTAATCACATACACGGCTCAGAAAAGAGACACACATATCAGCTCTTTCATAATGACTACCGAAGACAGGTGGTCTCTGTGTTCTTCTTGTTCCTCACTTGCTGGAGTTTGGTAAGTGTCTTAAATTATTTCTTTGATAGGAGGGTAATCCAAGCATGGCTAAAGGGTAGGACACTTAGAACTTCATTAATCCAGGTTTGATGCCTTTAAAATAAATATCCTATTCCTATTTTAAAGGTGATCTGGAAAGTACTAAAAGAATCTTTGTCAGCGTTATTTCCTGTAATGGAGGAATGCTTTGGGGTGACCTGAGCTTTGTCATTGTAGGACTATACAGTATTATTTCATGAACACTTAGTAGTGGGAGATAAATAGATACATTGAAAGATTCCTTCCTTCTACCCCCAAATAATTAGCACAAGGTGGAATCCAGCCCATGCCTTCTCAAGGGAAGCAAAACACCCAGAGGTCACTGTGATGTTGTGTATAAGAAAGGTGATCATTTATATCACTGTTGTTACCACTGTTGTACAAGGGCTAATAGGCTAGAATGCAGGACTATGCTGGATAGGATGCTGTGTGACTAAAAGTGAAACTTTCTGAGTCTACACTGCAATTAAAGAGCCCCTTAGCCCAAGCCCTGCGAGCCTGAGTCAGCTGGCCTGGGCCAGCCAGGGGTTTTTAACTGCAGTGTAGACACACCCAGAGTGTCATAGCTAAGTACAAGATAGAACAGATAGTTTCGCATAAGTAGTTAACATATTTCTAGGGACCATTCAAGGTAAAGTGTAACAAAGTCATTCAGCAGAAAGCCTGGGGGAAAGAATGTGCAGCTTTCTGAGTGATTTTCTTCTCTCCAACAGATGAATTAAGGTCAAGGAGCTGGCCCTGTCCATCCACTTTAGCTGGTTGCAGGATCTAAAATGTCTGTTTGTTGCCATGCAGCACACCTTGAGTTCCACAATGCAAAGAGGGCATGTGATCCTTGAAAGGCTGTTTGGAGTCAGGAGAAACATATGCATATTAGGCCATTGCTCACACTGGATCTGATCCAGAACCTCTTTAAATCAATGGCAAAACTCCCATTGACTTCAATAGTGCAGTATCAGGACCACTATTCCTGTTTCCTACCATGTAGCATATTATAGAACCTAATAGGATGTGTAACTTGGCATCTCTGATTCTGGGCCTCCATTTCTTACCACAGTCATGAAATCTCTGTATATATCACGCATAAACAATTAACTTTAAATTAGATGCACGTGGTTGGAATGTGACTTGCAATATCTGATGTATTCTATTATGAATCAAAACCAGTATTATATAACATTAATCATATAACAAAAGAGCGTTAAAAGATTAAATCTGTGCAAACAATGCTTTGCAGTCTACAGTTTATGGGTCCAAATCATTATTATTATTTATTTTATTATTATGTTATTATATTTATTTTATTATATATTATTATTTATTTGTATTGTGGTAGCGACTAGGCGCTCCAGTCTTGGACCAGGATCCCATTGTGCTAGGAGCTGTGAAAACACCGTAAAATCAGACAATCCTCACCCCAAAGAGTTTACAGTCTCTCTGAAAGTTCATCATGTGCCTCTTTATTTGAGCACTTGTACATGATCTGTACATTCGGTATGGCTTAGTTCTGTCTGTGTGAGTAACTAAAGGAAACGTTAGCCAGCTGTAAGTGTAAAATGTTGTTCATTCCATTAGTTTTTCTGCTTAGAAGGAATCTCGTCAAGCTAGCCTGGTGGTGCAGCGGTAACCCGACACTGCCACAGGGCAGGATGGAGAGCCAGGTGGTGCTCAGGAGGAACCCCTCTAGCCAATGCAGGAGCTGCACTCAAACTTTTGTGCAGCTCCTCAGCTGGAAGGGAATCCTCACATTGTAATGCTCTGAGAGCTGGAGGGAGGGACTCAAGTAGAGAAAATTGGGATCCCACATGACAGATCTAATTCATTCAACCTTATCTTTCAGTGGATTTTACCTAGTCAGATCAAGCAGTTTCCTGGAGTTATTACATCTAGCGTCTCAAATGTAATAGCTAACCACTGAAAAGGACAGGTATGGCAGATGGAACTCTGGCACTGTATCATCCCAGGAGTCATGTACATGCTGAGAACTGAACCAAACAAGTATCGAACAATGGCTTTGTGCCCAAAACATGTCAAAAAGGAGATGTGTATCTTCCTTTGCATTGAGAAGCTAGAAAGCTTGGAGTTGTTCCCATGGAAGTGGATTGGAGTCATGCCACTGACATCAGTGGGAGCAGAACTGGGCTCACAGTGTCACAAAGTTGGCCCTTGACTCCTGCACTGTCTGTATTTTCTGGGTGACAGAGGTTATTTTTCATTTACCAATCTACAGAGACTGACTCCACATGACTTTCCCTAGTTTTAGCTTTATCCACTATTTCGAGTCACTTGATTAGTTTTATTGGATTAATTTCTTATTCAGATAGTTAGGATCTTGGGTGCAGACAGCATGGCAAAGGGACCTTTTCTGACAGCAATTTACAATGAGTGACTGTAAAACACAGGTTAGTATTTCTCCTTCTCTGCTCAGGGACTCTGCCTTTTCTAATCATTCACATGACATAGTTAAGATGGAGTTCGAAGCTAAACCTGCACTCCTACTTAGTCAAAACTCCCACACAAGACCGTTGGCGTTTTGCTGAATAATGACCACAGAAAAGTTTCAGAATATTTTTCTAGCTTCTCCCACCCAGTTCTCCTATCTATACTTCTTAGTGTGTGTGGCTGTGTAGCTGTGTAAGAAAACAATTAAAGCTTGGGCTACTATTACGTATTGGGCCTTTTACATGATTTACAGGAAGGTATATGAAGTCCCCCAGGAAGAGGAAATGGCACTGATAAATGTTGGACTAACCAATAGCTGTTATACTGGGGTTTAGAACAGGAACAGAATCCAGCTGTTTCTAGACAGGAAATGTGATCTAGTGGCTTTTTTTAGTTGTTTTCACACTTACGTTGATTCACCAGGCCAGTTAAACCGTTAGCAACAGATTCCTATCTGAAACAAATATTTTTATAGGTCACAAATTCAGAGCTGGAAATCAGCATCTGTACATTCCATGAAGTGGTATCAACTACAGAATTCTGTGGGCAAATCCTTCATGCTTTATTGTCCTAAGTAATTCCACGGACTTCACTGGAACTCATGTCTGCGTAAGAAGAACAGGCCTGGTTTTTATACCAACAGTTCCTTGATTTATTTTACTACTGGATACTGAATGGCCCCCATCCCATGCCTATTGATGGGATTGTGTCACTGACTACAACAGGACCATGACATGACCCCCATATACAGTGATTCTCAAATCTCCATTGTATTATTAGGCTTGTGAAGAATGTTTACAACATTTCTGTTAGAATATATGAAAGACTGAAATAAGTCCAGTGGCAACATTTATTATAAAAAACATCCATATGTGATTACCACGTAAAAACACACAGCTTTGACTTTAAATTAACATGTAAGTAATGTAAATTAAAAAAAAAAGCTTTAAATATATTTTATGTTTGCATTGTGGGCAATGCTACTTGCAAATATGAAAGTAAAAATTCTCTGGGTTAGTAAACCCAAGAGTTAAAAAAAAATTGATAAAGCCATTGTTAAGGCAATCTTCCGTGTGTCTTTTGTGTGTCCTAGACTATGGTATGTAAGGTATGTATGGTACTGTATACGTTACCTTTTTAATCTACTGTATGTAATTTACTCTGATACTTTTGCTTTATAATTTTTTTCTCTTATTGATCAGATTAATTTATTCTTTTTCAGATTAATTATTTGTCCCTGGCTGTTTTCCTTAGTGTTTTAAATGGTGACAAATATTTGCTGTAAGAGCTGATACCTACATTGTTGATCAATGTCTCAGCATATTCTCCAAAGTACATCATTGACTTATACACACATACATTGTTTGCTGTATCCATCCACTGGATTAAATTTATTTTAAACATTTCAGTATTCAATGGAAAAAGGATTCAAATAGTGAAAATATTATAGGTCTTACCTGGATGCATATTGGAAGTTTTATTTATTTGTTAATAACTGAGTAACAGCTTTTTAGAATTACATATTTAATGCCCTATGGGCCTGTCCTAAGATTATTGGGGTTAATGGGAATCCTTCACTGGGCTTTGAATTAGAATGTTGGTAACTCCAAGAGAGTGGTCCTAGAACAGGGGTGGGCAAACTTTTTGGCCTGAGGGCCACATCGGGGTTCCAAAACTGTATGGAGGGCCGGGTAGGGAAGGCTGTGCCTCCCCAAACAGCCTGAGCTCCACCCCCTCCCACTTCCCGTCCCCTGACTGCCCCTCTCAGAACCCCTGAGCCATCCAACCCCCCCTGCTCCTTGTCCCCTGACTTTCCCCACCTAGGACCCCCCTGCCCCTAGCTGCCTCCCCGGGACCCCACCCCCTATCCAATCCCCCCTGCTCCCTGTTCCCTGACTGCCCCGCCCCCTATCCACACCCCTGCCCCCTGACAGGCCCCCCAGCACTCCCACGCCTATCCAACTGCCCCCTGCTCCCTGTCTCCTGACTGCCCCCCAGGACTCCCTGACCCTTATCCAACCCCCCCGCTCCCTGCCCTCTTACCATGCCGCTCAGAGCACCAGGCCTGGCAGCTGCACCATCCAGCCAGAGCCAGCCACTTGCCTGGCAGTCTAGAGCACCAGGGCAGGCCGGTGGCTCTCTCAGCCGTGCTGCCTGGCAGGAGCTCACAACCCCGCTGCCCAGAGCGCTGGCGGTACGGCGAGCTGAGGCTGCGGGTGAGGGGGGATAGCAGGGGAGGGGCCGGGGGCTAGCCTCCCCGGCCGGGAGCTCAAGGACTGGGCAGGATGTGGCCCACGGACTGTAGTTTGCCCACCCCTGCCCTAGAAGGATATTAACTTGTATTTAATCTTTCCCTCTCAGCTGTGCTGCTTTCATATAGAAAGTGAAAGTATGGATGCTGTCTTTCAGCAGGTCTACTTTCCCTTTGATACATCATACAGTTGCCAGTGATGTAATCTAAATCAGTGTCTCCAGTCTCTCATGATTTATCAGAAGTTCTTGCTTGATCCCAGGCAGGCTAAAAGCACTGAACATAGAAATAGTTAAAACAACAGCAGTGAAATGCTGAGCAAATGAGCACACCAAGAATCCCATCTTATTCCAGAATTGGCATGTCCAGTGATGCACATCATGTGTGCCAATTTAGACATATGGTGAAGCCCAAATTTGTAGCATCCTAAGTAAGGATGTGAGAGAATATTTGTGTTTGGAGGACAGTGAGACAGAGAGTGAGAGAGCAAGGGAAAAGAGGAGGTGAATGGGGACAGAGGGAGGACTCTGGGGCAAAGAGAGACAAGTGAGGCATTTAGGGCTTGATCCTGCTCCCATTGAAGCCAGTGGTAAAGCTCCCATTGGCTTTAATGGGATCAGGATCAACTCTTTAGAGAAAGAGCACACTAGGAAGTGAGAGAATGGGGCATGATCAGAGGGAGAGAGAGATGCCAAAGACCACTGCTGGAGGGTCCAACATTAGGAGAGCTGTCCAGCCAAATCCGGGAAATGAGCTTTATTTTTTTTATTTTATGCTATATGATATCATGAATTTATTTGGAAAAGTACATTTTTGCTGAAGTCTGAGTCATTTCCCATGAAAAGCAAAGTGCTCTTATTGGCGAATTGCTGGGGTTTGTGAAATAGGAGAACAATCTGAAAAGTTTCAGAATATTTTTGAGCGCAGGAGACCTTTTCCCCACATTTCTCCCATCCCTAGTGGCTCTAATTCCCAATGCATGTGGTGGGGAACTGTGAAAGGAAACAATTAAAGCTTGGGCTGCTGATACATATTGGGCACTCTTACATGCTTTATAATAATACATATAAAGCATATAGGATGAGGAAATATTAAATGTTGGACCAGCCAGTAGCTGTTGCACTAGGACTTAATGCAAAACTGGGAAATAAATTCTGATAAAAATCCTGTTAGTTACAACCTGATTGCCATGAAGAACCCATGGGGTTGAAGTTTCAAAAACAACCTCTAATTTTGCAAATTTGCACCTGTGAGGTCATTTGCATTTCTGAGGTCATATGATAGCATTTGTGTGGCTAATTAGCACATATCAATACTGTAATTTCATATGAAAGTGGTTTTTGCAGGCAAAAAAATCAGGTCTTTGCATATTCAGGTGCATTTATTGTGCATACAAATTAAGCACTTAGTTGCACCTGCAGTTTTGAATGCAAATTTGCACATGCACAGGTCTTAAACATTCCCTATGATTTGTACATACAAACAATGTTTTCTCTCTAAATCAAGCATTGTAGTTTGTAGCTCATAGGACAAGCTTGCATATTATTATTCACTGGCTTGCCTTCATTATATTCAGCTGTAACGCAAGAAACCTACAAGCCTGTATCCGGTCAGATATTAGCTGAAGCATAAGTTAGCATGAGTGTGGTTAAGTAGGCTGTAACCCTTGGCACAGATTAACAGTTACCTTTAGATTTTGGGAACTAAGAAGAGCTTGCTCAATGGTAGTTGGACTGTTCCAGTAAGTGCTACCGCAAGGAACATGGAAGTAATAACTTAAGCAAGGGGTGACGGGTATGATCTTGAGCCGAAATGGTAGTTACTCATATTAATACACTCACCTGTAGAAGAAGGGCACCTCAACATTAGTAGGATGAGGAAATACAAATAAGGGAAAGGGGGAAAACCCCTATATTAGGTATAGTGGCTTGGGACAAGGTATAGTGACTTGGGACAAGAACCTGTCTACCCTCAAAGTGATAACTGGGAATTCTTAATTAATATAATTAATACATAATCTATAGATCAGACTACAAATTTGATTCTAGGGCCAAATTTTCAGAAGAGTCTCAAACCAAAACTCTGATTTTTATACCCACAATTTTGGAGACCAAACGGAAAGGCTGAAACAAAGCTCCATTGAAAATTTAACCTACAAATTTTGTATGTCACTGTGTGAACTCTTTCTCAAACTCTGTTAGTGCATAACCAGCTGGCAGTTATATTTCCAAAACTTCTGTTAGGTATATACACTGTAATAAATGGCTGGAAAAACTAAATGTCACATTTCCAAATCTGTCAGCCTTTTAGAAGAACGTTGTACTTTATGTTAAATGTGCACTTCAGTTTTCTTTAAGAAGTTACTTCAGTATATTTCAGGATGTGGGTCAGTCCAGGAACTGGAACCTTTCCCTTCTAGGACACAGATTCAAATCTAGCCCAGGTCACTAGTAACTGAAAGATGTCACTGCCTAGTGGTTGTTGAATGGCTTGTCTAATTATTGTAACTATTACTAGTGTTCTAATACCATTCAGCACAGTACCTAGGTGTTGGCTTATATGAAATGGTATTCTCAGTCCACTTCTCAGTGGAAAAGTATCCACATAACCAAAACTACTACCATACTTGGCACTAATTGGCACCTTTATTAAAACAATCTTGGGAGAGACCGAAACACTGTTGAGACCGGTACATGAAGCCATATTGCCAAACATTGAGATAAAAAAATCAGATTGGATTAAAGATCTAGAGATTTAAAAAACATCACCACCCAATAAATGTTGGGTTCTTTTTCTTTGCCTTCTGGTACTTGAGCCTTAGGGTGCTGTGATGGGGTGTTTACCCAAGCAGTTGCTGAAAAGGGTTAATGTGAGCTTGAGAGGCCAGTTAATATACCTGGTATCACCTGAAGGGTGGCCAAGCCAAATTAAAGATGAAGCCCAGCTGGGGAGGAGCTGGATGGCTTTTGTAAAGAGAGGAAACCCAGAGCAGAAGAGGGAGGGAAAGAACTCTGCAGTCCCTCTCTAAGGCTATGGCTACACTTAAACCACTACAGCAGCACAGCTGCAGTGCTTCAGTGAAGATACCACCTACGCCGACGGGAGGGATTCTCTCATCAGCATAGATAATCCATCTCCTCAGGAGGCAGTAGCTAGGTCGACAGAAGTATTCTTCCATTGACCTAGCACTGTCTACACTAGGGATTAGATCAGTATAGCTACATCTCTTAGGGGTGTGGATTTTTCACACCCCTGAGAGACACATCTATGGCAGGTAAGTTCCCAGTGTAGACTAGCCCTGAGTAGTAGGCATAGGTGCTGGAACTAGCGGTGTTGGGACCCCCTCGCTTGAAGTGGTTTCCATCATATGATGGGTTTACAGATTGGTTCAATGGCTCTCAGCACCCCCACTATAAAAATTGTTCCAGCATCCCTGGCAGTAGGTAGTGGAACGTGGAGAAATACAGAGAAACCTCTGGGGTGGAGCATGCCCTGGTGCTGAGCCTGGACAAAAGAGCAGGATCTGGCCCTCCAGGGAAGAAATCCAGGAAGGCATTCAATCAAAAAGGGACAACAGGAGGGAGTTTATACCTGGGGAAGGGCCCTGAGGGGAGAAGGCAGTAGCAGTGAAGAGGACTCCTGGAGTAGGCTTGAGAGAGGGGTAGCCAACAGGCAAATGGCTATGGGGTAAATGGGAGTAGAGGCCAGACTCCAGGGAGGTAATTCGTGAGAGTCAGAGTTCTGCAAGAGAACAAAGACTTGGGGGAGGACCCACGATAGATTAAAAATTAAACCCAGTGGAGCTTTCATTGTGGATTGTATTCTGCTTTTGAGTTTGGTTGAAAGACTCCAGGGAGCAGCCCTGACTAGCCTGACAGAAGGGTGGAATGGAAGAGGACCCCAGGAGGAGCAGAAGATGTGTCAATGACCAGTGTTAAGTGGGACACTATCTACAAGGGATGTTTATATCCTGGGAAGGAAAAGACTTTACAGTGACCTGGCCAGAGGGCTGAGTCACAAGAAGAGAGACCACTGAGAGCCCGAGTGTCTGTCAGCAGGGGGCGCTAGAAGTGGAAAGAGCTGCTACGCCATGACAAGTAGGGTGACCAGACAGCAAGTGTGAAAAATCGGGACGAGGGTGGGGGGTAATAGGAGCCTATATAAGAAAAAGACCCAAAAATAGGGACTGTCCCTATAAAATCAGGACATCTGGTCACCCTAATGACAAGCCAGGAAGGGGTATGCCTCCAGTGAGTCCACACTTCCACGGGTGTACTTGAGTAACATTGTCAAGCTTTTCTCTAGCACCATGAGGGCTACAAACTTCCTTTTTTAAAAGAAGTTGAAATTCTCACATAAGTAATAGTTTTCAGGAGCTGGGGTTTTGAGTAAAACATCAGATATTGCGAGAATCTTGATCAAATCACATCTGTGTTTGTACAGCATCTAGCACAATGGGGTCCTGGGCCATGACTCGGGCTCTTAGGCGCTACCACAGAACAAATAGTAAATCATAACAGTAAGAGTTGGCGACGCTGCTGAAGGCTAAACTGTTATCTCATTCCTGTAGGCTGCTCCTCCAGGTCAGGGCTGATGTAGATGAGCTGGGTAGTGCAAAGCCACTTGCCCTGTCGATGCTCATGTCGTGGATAATTAGAGGCCTTCAGTCATCAGACCTGAATTCACCCCAATACAATATACAATAAATCTGCGCGAGGAAAGTCAGCATTGGGCTTCTAATTCTTTTCTTGTTTAGCATTTTATATTATTTCATGGCAGCAAGTGACAGTGTATATGTGCCAAATATGATCCACTGTACCACTAGCCGGTAATAAGCCTGGACTACCTTAACTGCTAAAGAATGACTCTGCTGTTTCTGCATAGATTTTCAGTTTCAGCAGAATATTTTTTCCGCTATGCTGACAGCTTTTTCCACCCACGGATTGCAAACTTGGCAGTGTGCCACAATGAGATATTTCAAGAGTTTCGATTTTAATGGGTGGTGTAAATGTTTGCAAAAAGTTGCATGTGGGGCCCCCAAAAAGTCTGATCTGCGCTTGTCAGGAGGATTTGAAAATCCCATTTTGAGGATGGGGCACAGGGTTATTCTAATCATCACATCTTTTTTTCATTATAGTGGAGGCCACTCAATACTGCACTGTGTCCACCTGTCTACTGCAAGGATATAATCACACTGAAATCCCCAAAAAGCAGTTGACATTGTTTTTATTATGGAACTATTTTATTCAGTCACATACGTAGCATGTAGTGCTCCTTTCTTACAGCTCTCAGTGTAAGGCATTACAAAACAATCCTGATGTAGAAATGGGTGCAGAAAGACTCACAGAGAATGTAACCTAATAAAATATAGTGGTTTCCTCACCTGTCAGACGCAATGCAATATTCAGTGAGTTATTGTATCCAATTGAAGATGAAATTGTCTGGTGTGTGCTTGCAATATTTCAGTGCACAGAGCTACTGCTACTGCATGCTAACACATACAACCTGCTTTGTGCAAATGTACAGTTGCTTGGTCAGTCTTTTATGCAAGATTATAATCCATATTGTAGACTCTGACTATTCCAGATCAGAGCAAAAAATTCATTTTGCTCTGAATCAGCCATGGAAATCCAAAGAAGGATTAGGCTCTTAAGGAAATGAACGAGCCAGAGTTGTGTTTTGTGTTATATTTACACAGACAAACAGGACACTGAAGTTCAGTGTTTTGCTCTACTGTGAGAACTGTGCTATGCCACAAATGCTGAAGCAGCAAAGTCCTTTGCTGGAGTATCAGGCGCCTCACCACACCATTTGACCGGAGAAGAGCCTAAATCTAGGGAAGTAATGCTGGTAAGTTTAGTAACCAATAACCACTCTGTAACAGATTGCTATTGTAGAGCAGGCAAGGACATTGCTTCTCTTGACTCAATGTCAACTAAGGAAGCAGTAATTTATTTCTGCTGGTGACAGCCGCTACACGGCTTTCTTTGTTATTTGGATGTGGGGGGGTTGTTTTTTTGGCTTTTATGAAGTTATTTCCAAAGCAAGATATAATACAAAATAAGAGCATAGATCAGGCATGAAAGCAGCGCTGCCCTCTGGGTGCTCTCTGAGAGGAAAGAAACAGAGCCACTGAAATCCAACCGCTTCCATCCCAGCCAGGGCCCACAAATCTCCATGGCCTGTGCTGGGGCTAGAAGCTGACAGATCTAAGAGAATCAACTCTCAGCCAGTGGAGCAAGCTCAGCCTTCATGGTGCACTCAGGCTGAAAGCTAGCTTGCAAGGGGTCCAGGAAATCAGTGCCTTCAGCGGCCTTGCACCCACTATAGCAGCTCTGAATTTGGTCCTGCATGTTGATCATATTTTTTTGCTTCTGTTACAACTGGGATCCCATAACAAAGAGCAGAAAACAATAGCATGTCTATCCTTTTCACCAACTTCCTGCCTATGCTACTTCTCTACAAACAATTAACACAGGGCATATTTTTACACTGCTACCATCTTCTGCTATTTCTATTTGTAGCAAGTTGCTAGACTGTCATGTCCAGGCCAATCCAAAAACCTTCCGAAACTCCCCTGCACTAGTAGTCATGTGAAAGCAGAACTCTGCGGTGGCTGCATGGCACCTATAGCAAGGATTTAACTTTAACAATGTCAGTCACTTTAGCCTTTTGAGACCCACAAAAACTGAGAATGGAAATGTCAGCTGCCGACAGGAGGAGCTTGCAGCAATTGTATTGCACTGCGTGCTTCCCTGAGACAAGCATTCACTGAAAATATACTGCGTGGCTCTACCGGCCAGACGTCTGAAACTTGCACTTTTATTGCTTTGTTGATAGTTATGTTGATAGTTTATTTTCCTGTTATTATTGTTGTAAGGCAGCATCTGAGGCCATAAAGAGCAATGCATCTTCAAAATGAAGGAACAGAATTTATTCAGTGCTCTTAACGGATGTTTTACTACAGGGTGAAAAATGTCAAGTCATTTATTCTCCCCTTCTTTGCAGGGAGGAAAAAAACAACTTTTAAAAATGCCCATTCCAATCAGAAGATAAAAAGAAGTGACAACAGCTTCACCTGGAGCCAGCTCACTCACTAGCCAAAAGATCTATAAATCTTCAGCCAGGCAACAGCCTCTTACACAAAAGAGTGTCAGTGAAATGAAAGACTCTTGTACTAATAGTGAACATTACCATATAGTATCGGATGTGGCAGTACTAAGTGATGCCTTTAGTCAGCTGAAGGCCCAACCCACCTGCTTGGCTCTGTGTGTTGCTGCCCTCCATGCCTGCAGGCGGTGGAGGATCAGCCAGGATCTCCACGGTGGCTCTGATACACATTTTCAGGTTTGCTAAAAAGCCCTGTGTGAGGTACCGCGGGGGAGATAGTCACCTCACAGGTATCGTGTGAGAGCTCATGAGCTTTGCTATCCAATTTGGCAGTTTTTCCCCTCTATTGATTAAAATTAAGTTATTGCAATTTGCAAGATTTTAGGATTACTCCTTTGAGAACCCTGGGCTTGATGCTAAGAGATGCCAAGCAACTACAACTGACCTAACTGCAGTGGGAGTTGCAAGTGCTCAGAACTTCTCAGGATCTGGGGTTCCATACCAATCTACAATACTAGCACTGTCAACTCCTGCTAGCCTCACTCAGGCTGAATGTACTTTGTTCCATAGCAGGTCCACTGGTTTCAGTGAATTCACAGGGTAAGGTACAGCTTGGTGTGCGGGTGGCAGAATCTGATTCATATGTGTAACATATAGCACAGTGACCAGACCTTTATTGTACAACCTTTATAGAGCAATTTTTATAGGGCTCAATACTGTGAGGTGCTGAGTGCCCTCAACTTCCACTGACTTCCACGGGAATAGGCTCTGACCTGGCCTATAGTGTTGTTGGGGTACAAGGGCACTGCCAGTGCAGCAGTTCTGCTACTGTGAGTGTCCATGCTGATGACAAAGCCAGACTGCTGGTTTTGTTGCTGTCAGTATCTTTACTGTTCTATTCAATTGGGATATTGACAGCAAACGAATATAGTCCTCTGCAGTTCTTCCTAGGCAGACTCCCAAGTTCCTGCACTGGTCAGACATCTCAATGCCATAAGCACTCCCATGCTTGTTGGGACTGCAGACCATAAATGGGAATGTGGATGGGCAGCAACAGAGCTTTAGTACGAACCCAAACAGAGTAAAATGGGGAAATGCGTTCGTGCTTTAATCCTTGTCTTGATTTTATCGTCACTTGCAGAAAACAGGAGCTGATGATGACAAGGTGGGCGAGGAGGGAGGAAATGAAGCATCAAAGTGTCTTTGGTGGAGGCAGCAGGAGATATATGACAGGAGACGTGCACAGGAGACTATTGTATCCTATCTGGGACTAGCCTGTGTGGTAGTCAACAATTTACCCTCTGTTTCCTTTATGGGTATGCAGTCCAGTACAGGGGCCTGATGCAAAGTCCACAGAAGTCACACTGAATGGGAAAGACTTCCCTTGACTTCAGTGGGTTTGGATCAGAGATTTGTTGAGAGACCAGTAGAGAATGAGGCTGCATTTCAGAAAACTTCCCTTGTCTGAAGTTCATTTAGGGACAACTCTTCCCCCTTGGGTGCGACATCGGAGTCAGCTTGCTCATTTGTCATTCTGTTATTCTCTCTGTCATTCTCATAGAGTTAACTCAACGGCTTCACCAAATATCCAGCAATATTTGCTTTTACCCAAATCCCTTGAAGTCTGAGGGAATGGAGACAGCAGCAGCCCAAGTTGAGCAGCCAAGAAAAGTAAATTATCCTTGGGTCAAGTGGAGTGGCCACAGGCAGCAAAGATGCTGATGAATCAGCAGTTCCACAGACCTCTGCCCATGCAGAGAAAAATGTATGTAAACAAACATGAAGATGTACAGAGCCAGGCTGCTCCCTTAGCATTGCTGAGGGGTCCCTCCTAGGCGCCATAGTGTACACAATGCTCATGGGACTCCTCCCACTGGGCTCAAACTGTGACCTGCTTGGGCCAGACTGTAGTGTTTAGCTCCTGACCTGCAGTGAGTGCAGCATGGAGGAAAACCTCTCCTTTGCTGTGACCCTCCCCATTCCTTCTACACACAAGCTGCAGGGATGCAGACAGCAGTCCTTGAACTTCCCTGAGAGCAGGGACTGCGACTGTACTTGTGCTTTGCATGGGGCCCCCAGAGCTCCTTGTGCCCTCCTCCCTGGCTTCACACAGCTGCATGAGGGGTAGAGATAATGTAGCCCTTTAAAAGGCAGCTCTCTTTTCCATCTTGATCAAACTAATTGTGTGGTAGGGCTGCATGCTCCCATGTAGCGCACACTGGGGAGCAAGGTGAACCATGCCACAATATGGCGAGCCCCACAATCACCAGACACATGTCAGAATCCTAAAAGGGGCCTACCCTCCATGTGATGTCATAGGATAGATAGAGCATAATGCACCTGGCAGCGCACAGAGGGTTTTTTGGTAATAAAATAGACTTATTAATAGTTATTGCCTTTGCTAATGGCAAAGGCAATAACTGTTGTTCTATTGGTTTACTTAGATTTCTGTCATTGGCTTGTTCAAAAAAAATGTGTAGAGTCAGGGCATGAGCCATTTATGTGCAATGACCCCATCACCTCACCATACAAAATATTCCAAAGCCAGGGTGTGTTTGGGCTGCCTGAGGCAGCAGTAACCCGGCCTCAGATGGCAGCGTGCATTGTTAGAACTGAGGGGGAGGGATAGCTTAGTGGTTTGCGCATTGGCCTGCTAAACCCAGAGTTGTGAGTTCAGTCCTTGAGGGGGCCATTTAGGGATCTGGGGCAAAAATCTATCTGGGGATTGGTCCTGCTTTGAGCAGGGGGTTGGACTAGATGAGGTCCCTTCTAACCCTGATCTTCTATGCTTCTTCTATAAGTGGAGCCAATGGACAGGGCAACTATTGTTATTGGTGTAGTGGCATTAGTGTGTTGTTTGTCTAAGAAGCAGCAGTAGGCACAGTGGGTGCTGGACAGGAAAGAAGGCAGTGTGTCTTTAAGGCCCGGGGCTGGCCACTCCCATTCAGTTAGCTCCAGCATGTGGGACTTAAAAGAAAGACAGCCCAGCAGTTGGGGGTGTCAAGGAAAGAGTGTGGAGTGACTGGTTCCTCTGCGGGGTAAACCTGGCTGAGGGCAGGAAATTAGTGTGACTGGTCAGAGCTCTCTGTAGAGAGCTGGCTGAGGCAGGGACCCCGGGGGGCAGGGCAGGGTGTCTGTCCATTGCAGATCTGGAGGAAAGCCTGTGTGGCTGCTAGTTCTCTTTTAGCAAACACCTGGGGAAGGAGCCTGCGCAAGCCTATGGCCAGTGGGCTGCAAGAGGGCCAGGATTTGCCTGGGAATATTGTAGTCCCCTGGAGCTAACAGGCAGTGAAGAGGCCTGTTCCTGCGCTCTAGTGAGAGGGCTGCTGTGGCCGAAGAGGAGAAGGAATGTAGTGTGCCTGGATACAGTGGTGGAAGAAACCTGAGTGCAAAGCTTTGTGGGAAGGGAAAGGACTAAATGTGACTTTGCTGGAGGGCTTAGTCACTGAAGCAGCCCAGAAGGTTTTGGAGGCTGGATGAAGTCATAGAAGATGGAGGGGAAACTGAGGCAAAGCTGCTGCAGTGGTCCTCTATGTTGTGAGAGTGTGCTCTGGGACAGTGAGCATAGTATAACCCAGGGGTCGGCAACGTTTGGCACGCGGCTCGCCAGGGTAAGCACCCTAGCGGGCCGGGCCAGTTTATTTACCTGCTGACGCGGCAGGTTCGGCCAATCGTGGCCCCCACTCGCCGCGGTTCGCCGTCCCAGGCCAATGGGGGCGGCAGGAAGCGGTGCGGGCGAGGGATGTGCTGGCCGCGGCTTCCCGCCACCCCCATTGTCCCGGGACTGTGAACCGCGGCTAGTGGGGGCCGCGATCGGCCGAACCTGCCACGTCAGCAGGTAAATAAACTGGCCCAGCCCGCTAGGATGCTTACCTTGGCGAGCCGCGTGCCAAACGTTGCCGACCCCTGGTATAGCCTGTCCCACAGGGCTACTGCAAGAAGGCAGTGCACTTGTCCACAGGACCTACAAGCCATGTATAGCCGAAGGAGAGGAGATGGGATGCCATAGAAGCATGATGATGGAGTTCTACTGTGTGGTCTGTGCCTTGTTAGTTGTATTCGTGGGCAGCCAGAGCTGGAACAAGGCAGTCTGGAGCTTCAGACACACCATGGTGTGGGGGTCCCCTGTGAATTTGCAGCAGTGTGTGACAGCAGGGGGCAAGGCGGGGTGGCAGCCGAAGGAGTCCCCGTACCTAGCTCAGCAGCTGGGGTGTTTCTGCTTGGATCCAGGCCTACTACACTGTTCTTCTGCTGCACACAGGGCCCTCTATTGGGGTGGTGTTCACAGCCCCTCCTCCCCACTTTAGTTGCAATTAGTGCTGCATGGAGGTGCATTGGGTCGTTCATCCCTCACAGAGCTGTTACTTCAGGCTCAGGGAGCTAACCCTGCATCAAGGGTCCTCTGTTCATGTTTTTGAACGGCTCTTTGCTCGAAGCTTATTCTGAAAAAAAGAGAACTGCTCTTGTACTGAAATCTCATGCCTCTGGGAGTGCCTAGGCCTCAGTCCCGCCCTGTGTGAGGGTCTCTCTGCACACAGCATTGACCTCCACTGTGGTGCTGCATAGCCCTGTAGGAATGACTAGTTGGTTTGGATGATTATCACCCTCCAGCCTGCCTGTTGTGGAGTCATCCCAGTGTAGCCCACGTCTCCACGGAGACCTGAGCACTGGATGTGCTGCTGCATACGCACTGGCTCCCACGGCTTGACCGCTTGCTTAAGGGATGAATGGGCCTTTTCACAACCCTGGCCGTGGGCAGCTGTGACAGAGTGGTTTTGAGTGCTTTGGAGGGGATAAATAAACACTGCAGCTGGTCTGCCATCATGTGAAACTGACGTTATTTGCAGCTTAGTCAGTGTCTCTTATGCACTGGCATCATGTAACTCATGACCTGTGCACACAGCCACATGGCTTTTCCCTAGGACACCGTTGATGTGAATGGCCAGTAGCTTCAACAGTGATTTACACCAGCTGAGGATCTGGCCTCATGTCTACAGAGCCCCCCAGGATACCACTTTGCTGGACCATGTTATACACCATCAGGATCTCACAAGCAAAGGGTTTTGCTCCTACTGCTGCCCTGAGGATACCTCTGCTGTAGAATATGTAAGTGAAGGGAAACAAGAAGCTGAACCCCAGAATGTGTATACAGTGTTTGGGATGTTTTCATACGTGATATATATGGGCTGAGACACTAGCTGGATTTTTCAGATGGGTGCATGGATGTCACACGACTAAAAACTCTGTGACACTGAGATGTTTCTTCACAGAAATAGCTGGAACTTGGGATTTAGAGCCAAACACTCCTTGAAGCTGCAGGAAGTTACAGAAAGCTGGATCCTGCCATCCCTCTGAAAGCAGCACCTGATCCCCAACCCTGGGGCTGGCCTCTTGTCGAGAAGGGGCTCAGGGTACAGGACACCACAGAGAATTAGAAACTGCAGGCAAGAAGTTGGGATTTATTGTCCAAAGTCAAGATAGGATCTCAAACACTGAAGGACAAAAAACTATTTCTAACAGCATAAATTACCATTTAAATAAAGTTGGCGATTTGGGTTATGCATCGGATCCCTAGCCACACTCAGCAGAAGGGGAGGAGGACTCTCACCCAAGCAGCAGTTTCTGAAAATCACATCACACCACTCAGAAACGTCACTTACTCAGATAGTTCACAGCTATTTAGTTAAGCCGAGTCTTTTAAACACTACAAATATCTTCACTAAACCACTTGGATGAAAGTGGCTATATTCAACTGCAAGGTATTACAACGAGAACTTTTTGGGACAGTGGGAGTTTGGGGGGTCAGTGAGAGGAGAAAGTGTTTCTACTTTGGTTTGAAAGTTCTGAACATATTGATCGATGACCCCACCTCATCACGCTAGTATAGGAGAGCCTCACAATCTTTAATGTACTTATCCTCACATCCTTGTGTGTAAGGTACTATTATCCTGAGGTTATAGAGTGGGGAATTGAGGCACAGAGAGGCTATGGGCCTTGCCCAAGGTGACTGGGTATGTGGACAGTGCACACTAAGCCCAGGCTCTAGCTCAGGTTTGAGCCCAAAGCTCCTTCCATCCACACACACACACGTTCATCTGACGTGGGTCTGCAAGCATGCAACTCCTTGGACTCTGTGAGGAGCAGCCTTAGTCCCTGCTGTGACTCCGGTCCAAACCCTGTCATTTTGCAGTGTGGGCACAAGTCAAACAATAGACCCGAGTCTGAAGGTCTGTGTAGTGCAGTATGGATGCAGTAGCATGGGTGTGAGATTTAGGTCCAGCAATTGTAAACCCAGGTTTACATTGCAGTGTGGACGCTCAAACATGTGCTTGGAAACATCAAGGCCACACACCCAAGCCCCACACAGGCTTAGTGCACGGTGTCGACATTCCTACAGAAGAGTGTGGAAACTTGAGGAGTTCAACTCAAGTCTCCCAATTCCCAGACTAGTATTCTAACCACTGGACATCCTTCCTCTAAATACAACATCAGGTTTGGTTTGGGGGAGTAGTGTGTGTCTACAAGGGGAAAGATTTTTGAATAAATCCAAGAAACAAGAAAAACAAGTCATTCGCCCATTATAACACATCCAACCCAGAATATACAGTGACATAATCTACCTGCAAGGAATCTGTAATTAATTCAAATAATTACCCTTTGCCATGAAGAATCTTAGACAATATTGACTGGTTAATAATCTAGGTGAAACTAGGGAATAGTTAACTGCAGGATAAATCAACCTTCAGCTAAGATGAATGCTACGACCGCCCTGACAGACTCAGACACCACAAACAGCTGACAGCTGCAAAGCTTTAAAGTGAGGAGAACGAGGGCAGAGAAAATAAAGGAGCAGGTAGGAAATGTACCTTAGTGCAGTCAGCTGCAAAGAGGTTCCTTATTTTGTGTTTGCAGTCGTCTGCCGCCCCCACGCAGTGTGAGTTACCATAAAACCTGACTGAGGGGTTGGTGGCCATAGGACCATAATCAAGGTGTTCACAGCTTCTTGACAGACTGTCAGTTCTTCAGTCAGTAATAGTGGGGTTTTCAAAAGTGACGAGGGGCCTACCGTCCACTGATTTCAATGGGAGCTAGGTGCCTAGGCACTTTTGAAAATCCCATTATAAATCTAATCCAAAACTCACTGAAGTCAATGGAAAAACTCCCTTTGCCTCTAGTGGCTTTGGCTCAGCTCCTAAAACTCTGTGGTGTGGTTCCCATCTCTCCCATTGACTTCTTGTGCAATTTTGTCCTCAGGCCACAGTTTTCTAACATGGCCATGCTGGGTGCCCAGACTTTGGGCCCGTTTTTTTTTTAGAGTTGCTAAGCTCCCATAACTCCCATTGACTTCAGCTGGAGCTGTATGAGCTCAGCAACTCTGCAAATCAGACCCCAATCCAGCACCCAACAACTAAGGCACGCAAAACCCAAGGCCACGTCTGCAAATGACCTTAACCCTTCTGTTGTAGAGCAGGGCTGTCATTTGCTATAGGTTGGGGGCCAGCTGACTCCCCCCAGACCTGCCCCCACAAGGAAGCAGCCTTGGGTGGCAGATTTGGCCTGGCCACCCCGCCTTTGTGCTAGGGGGCAGCCAGACCAAATTTGAGTGAATAGCATTGCCACTCCATGTGCCAGATTGCAACACCACTTGCTTTTGATGGAAGGGCAGCCAGGCCAAATCTGCCACCCTAGGTCTATGGGGGTGAGGGGTGAGGTGGAGGGGGTGGCAGATTGTATTGAGTGGCCTCTGGCACCCTCCTCTCCACCTGCCAGCCAGCCAGGAAACAGGAGCAATGAGCGCCTTGGCCAGAGATGAGCACAGAGTGGGCCAGGCCCCAATCCCTGCTAAGGCCAGCCACTAGTTCAATGCCTTCCCCCAGGCCCACTGTCCTCACTACTGCCTGGGATAAGACTGGTCTGCCACCTCCCTGCCCCCCTCCAGGCTGGGACTGGCCAGCTAACCCCCCATGAGCAGTCATGGGCTCAGCAGGGAGGCAGCAATGGGGAAGCTGGCACAACTTTGTCTGCCCCCTTCTACCCTCCTGGAATTTTTCTGAACTAACACCTCTCTTCTCCTGCTCTAAAATGGGGATAACAGTCACTACCTACTTCATGGAGTGCTGTGAGGTTTCTTTAATTAATGCTGGCAAAGCACTTGGAGGCCCTCAGATCTCTAGTGTCACAGGAGTGGTGGTGGTATTGCTATTGCTATTACTAATCATCTTAAATAATGGCTTTACTGAGTCGGGCAAACTCAACAGGCCTAAAACCCTTGACAGAGATGAACAGAAAACTAACCTCGATGGTGTGAAAAGTACGTGACTCAGTTACCAGAACCTGCTGTTTACAAGTGGCAGGGAAGAGCATATTTGCTCAAATGAGAAAAGGTCAAGGCAGAGCCCCACTGCTGTTTGTTAATCAGTAATCTAAAGTACAACACAGCTTTACTGTAACAAACCGAGCCAGGCACCTTCCTCACCGTAGCCATCATTTCAAACTGGGAATTCCAGACTAAAGTAACAATTTAAAAAAAAGACGTACTCTCAATTATTGGTATGTTCACCCTCTCCAAAGGGGGGGGGGGGAGAACCTTTATATTCTATGTCGTTGTTTAACTTAGCCTAGTATAGGCAACCAAAGAATAAAACATAACTTAGGACATTGTTTCTTTCATGGGAAATTCTCTTTTGAAATCAAATTCAGATGCAGTGAGAGCGGGTTCTGCTCCACAACAGCATTGTCTGAAGGCACAGCAGTTCTGAATCTGGCCAATGTACAGCCCCTCCCACTGACTTATTGATAGGTAACTTACAAAGTCATCTACACCACCTCTGAACCTGGTCCAGACGTCTGGACCCTGGTCGGCAGTTAAAATTCAAACTTGGGCATTAGTGAGCATCTTGCTTTCTTTCTTTCTTTCTCTCTCTCTCTCTGTGTGTGTGCGCGCTCCTTTATTGTCTTCTGCCAATGAGGTGGATTGCTCACATTGTGGCCTCTGTGCAAGCTGCAGTTAGTATTCACTGGGAAAGGTTTTCCAGTTAATGATACACCCAAACCTCTTAACAAAAAAAGAAATGCTTGCACCAGAGGTCCAGCTAGTCACTGCCTGTCATTTGTAACGCTAATGTTCATGTCCTTCAACTACATTAGAGAGACAAGGTGGGTGAGTTAATATCTTTTATTGGACCAACTTCTGCTGGTGAGAGAGACAAGCTTTCAAGCTTACACAGAGTGCGTCTAGCTCCAAAGCTTGTCTCTCACCAACAGAAGCTGGTCCAATAAAAAGATATTACCTCACCCACCTTGTCACTCTAATAGCCTGGGACCAACACAGCTACAACGACACTGCACACTTCGACTACATTGGCATCTAAAGTACTGCAGCCCACACAACTATTCCTCAGAGTTTACACTAAAAGCAAATGAGGGATGTGAAATAATCAGACAATAGTGTACAGAGAGCCAAAAAGCAGACCTATTACTAGGGTCCAGCTCCTCCAGTGTACACCTCTGGCTGATTGTGAGTAGTGGCCTGTTTCTCTCACTGACATAAGGCATAGAGGCGGAAGTTACATACACAAACATTTGCAAATTCATCAGTACACAATGCAGATCCAGTCATGTAGCAACTTTTGAATCAGAAGCCATAGAGATTACCAAACTACAGGTTTTAGCTTTTCCAGGAAAACAATCACCATAGCTAGTGGTGGAGACTGCAGAAGAAAGCAGTGATGGGGAAGGAAGGAGGATAACAATTCATGATCAGCACACCTCAGAAGGTGAGCTTAGGGTCAGTTCCAATAAGTGCCCTACATTTTGGATATAGACCTGAAACTTGTCAGAATAGCTTAAATATTTGAGGTTCCCCCCACCCCAAGCTCTACAACTCTCCCTCATAAGCCCTCAGCCCCCCCGCCTTCCCAAGCTGCCCCAGCTTCTTCCTAGCCTCAAGGTAGGGTTAAGGGCTTGCTGGTGAATGGAGGCAGGGATTTCACTATATAGCAGCTCACTTTGGGGTCTGAGCTCCAGAGTGCCCTTTAAATTACAAAGAGGCCAAGGACAAAGGCTCACTGTGCCCTGCTGTACTGGAGTGTACACGTGGGCCATCCAGTTGTCCACAGATGGCCAGGGAAGAGCCAGCGTTGGCCATCCAGTTGTCCCTGAAGAGGCCACCCCAAAGCTGAAGGTGAGGAGATAAAAGGCTTCTGGACTCCCTTTAAAAACAATACACCATGAAGGAAGTGTGTCGGGGCCATTGAGGGCTCATCACACTGGGCCAGGCTAAGAAGGGAAGAAAGCCCATGTAGCTGGACATTCACAAACCTCAGAAAGTGGCTTCTCTCCCAATTTCTCTTGGACTCCAAAAGAGGAGGGATTTGGAATCCATCACTGACTTACTGTCTGCCTAACTGGAGACATGCTGGTGTCATTGACATGAGGGTAGGGACCATGGTCAGGGGAAAGCAAGGACAGCTGGTGCTTTCCTATCAGCTCCAGCTGCACTATTAGCCCCTTAGGACCATTGGCAGCCAGTGCAAATGGCTGGAGAATTGGCCCAGCACTGCTTATGCAGAGCTAAGGGACTGACAAGGAGGCCGATGCCCACCTTTGCACAGTCCTCTCCTTGCACCAAAGTGTGCTGTGCTGAGGAGCTGGTTTAAACATCACTGAGAGGAGAGGTGAAATGCATTCCTACATCTCTGTTGCCTGGGTCTGCTGGGCTGTTCTTGCATTGGTGTGCAGTAGGACATGTCAGGGTTACCTGGATGGCAAGTTGAGCAGTGAATGTGCCTAGCTGGCAGCCTTTGCTGAACATAATGCCACATGTGAATGCACGTGCTCATTACTCACCATCACTAGCTAGATGTTCAACACCCAGCCCCACCTCTGTGCTATAATGAACACCCAGGCCTGGTGGAAGAAGAAATACTCCTGAACTCTCCCACAACCATCTGTTAATTTTCCCCTAAAGTCATAATTGGTTTTCACTGGATGGCACAGCCGATACCATGCACACGTCACCATGAATCAGAACACTGCAGTCACATTGCTGAAGCCTGCAACCTACTACATCACATGTGAGTTAGCAATGTCAGTGTGCTTAAAGCTGAAACTTTGCCTCTGGCACCTATGTTGATGTACGGGGAACGACTCAGACAATGACAGAGAATTCTGCGCATGTGTTTTTCCACAATTATTGTGCTTTGCTGCATCTTAGCATTTACTAGTGTATACATTCAGAATTGGCTATTGCTTGAGTTTTAATGAAATCCTCCACAGCTGACTTCCTCATCCGTCAGCTTCATAGCCTCAATGAAAGCGGAAAGTATGGCAAGCGTCTACAGGACCACATTTCAACAGACATGGGCCCAAACTGCAAAATTGAGATCCAGCTTTGAATCAGCACAGCCCCAAGATTTAGAGGCCTTCAAATCCCTGACTGTGATTCAGGCCTATCTCAAGTTTAGTGTGTATAGGGACCTCCCTGTTTGGAGGCCAAAACTGGAAGTGCTGCTCAGCTGCAATTCCCCGTGCCTTCAGGCCTTGGCCACAGTATAGACAGGTGTTACAACGCTGAAACAGCTGGTATGTTACTTGGTAAACGGGCTTATGCTTGTTTTGACCACAGATATGGTGCATGCGCCCCAGCAGTGTGCAATGATTAGTGGCTGAGGATAAGAGGAACTGGGTATATAATATTCTGGTGAGAGTGAGTTACAGGAGAGTATATGGCTCTGTTGCAGCACCAGCGAACGCACTTTAGATCAAGCTGCAGTAGTTCCTGCCTTCCACTCTGGAAGCCCCATGTGTATTGTTCAAGATGGCAGCTATCACAAGAGCCCAAGTGTGACCTTGTTGCAGAGCAGAATATAAGAAATATGGACTCAGGTTTGTCTAAGTGCCAAATTCTGGGGGGGGTTGCCCATTTTTCACCTTGTTCTTTCTCATTCTCTTTTCATTTTTGAGCTCGTCAAGGGAAAGAGGGAAGAAAGAGGCATCAACGCCACTCCACAGGGTGGTGAGTGTGTAAATATCTGTGTTCTTCCCTCTACTCCCTGCATCCCAGGGCGAGAAGAGAAGGAATCCTTGAAACATTTATGGTGAGTGACTTGGCCTGTGATTTCTGCCTGATATTGTTTGCTATATGTATATGTGACGGTTTTCTACTGAGAGTGCCAAATGAGTTCTGAAGGAACACGTAAGGTGTGCATATTGCTGTAGTAGAAGTTGAAATGCAAGGTGGAAAGGTTACTGACGCCACTAGCAGCTGAATGAAAGTTAGGAACAAGTTTTGTACACAAATGCTGAAAAGCAAAAAAAAAAAAGATATTTTGTGCATTTGATCCAGAGCAGAATTATTTATTTCTGTGATAGTAAAAATAACTTTGTGCAGCAAAAATGGCAAACAGTCAGCCTCTGAGACAAACTTTGTGAACTTTTATGACTTAGTATCAGTTAGAAGTTTGACATTTCCTCAGAGAAATGGCCCAATTTGTGCACTTTTTATGGCAAAATAACAGTTTTCTTTTTCTGAAAATGTCTCATTTTCCTGAGAAAATACAAATGAAGAATGAGAAACATTTTGGTTTTCTGAGATTCTCCAGGATGATTTTTCACCACTTTTACAAGGACCAAGATTTTTCTTGGGGTAGTTCCAGAGGGCACATATGTCCTGATGAGTGTTAGAGAGTGGACGCTGGGGAAATTAATGTGGTTTTAGGGGTTCTCTGTTTTCTACAGAAAGATTAACAATATACATTTTTCAGTTGCTTCTTAAATGACCTCTTCCCTAGTTTAGAACATATATTAAGCGGTGCATAAAAACTCCATATTTTTATGCTCAAAGAGATCCGTGCCCAAGTTGGGTAACAATGAATAGGTGTAGAGCCCTGCAAATCTGGAGATATCTACTTTATATCTGTGGATATCCACGGACCATGTCTGCAGATTGCGAATCTGATGCAGATACAAATTTTGTATCCGCACAGGGCTCTAAAAATGTGATCACTTGTGGGTGAAATAACAAATTTTGTGCCTGCAAATGCCTCTTTGAGAGCAAACTTGGCTACCATTTGGTGCTTCTTTGAAAAATTTACACTAACGGAAATAATCCTCCTGAAATGGATACTGAGGGCTTGTCTACATGGTGGGATAATGCACGCTACAGGGGTGTGATTTCCTAAAGCACACAAACATATTGCATATTAATTGGTTGTTATAGACCCTGCTGGTGTGCATGAGGGAACCTTTAGTGCGCACCAGCAGAGTCTATAAGGACCAATTAATATGTAGTATGTTAGTGCACTTTAGAAATCACACCCCAGAGAGCACATCACCTCGCTGTGTAGACAAACCCTAACATCTCTCGAAGAGTTTTTAAAAATTTCCCTGTCCAGGCAATGTATTTATATGGATGTTTTTCTAGGCAGCCTCAGTATGAGCGTGGTGTGCTCTACAATGTTGGCTGAGTTGCCATGTTAACGTCTTGTTATTCTTACCAACCATGACAACTACTGTAGAAAAATCAAGTGCAACCTGTTCTAATGTAAACTCATTTCAGATTGCCCCTGGCGATCCCAGCAACCTCACCAAGCCTCTTTTTTGCCAATTTCCCTGCCGCCCTTTTTTTTTTTTTTTAAATGAGATGTGTTCTCTGTTTTAAGTCAGGGCATTTCCTCTTCTCCATCTGACAGTACCACCCATTACCTATTTCGAGACATGCTGTGCACCTCCTCCCACGTGTTATAATTAGTAGCTTGAAGCTTCAGGGAGGTTTTTCCAAGGGAATCAGCTAGTGCAGGATTTAGCCAAAAGCCTATTCAGAAGGGCATCCCCACATAATCACTAAGCAACAGAGCCCTGTACTCTGCAATGGGTCCCGATTTGTATCTAGGGGCAATTCCGCATATAGGTAATTACCTACAAAGCACGGCATTGCCTTGAACCAGCGAGCTCTAAGGTTGTCCTTTCTCCTATTGTTTAACATAGTCGTTTTGGTGAACTAGGTGCCTATTGCCATCTGTTCCTAGGCCTGAGCAAATGGAAGCAAATAGAGACGCAGTCTCTAGCGAGGAGCCTGAAGCTCTGAACTTGACCCCAGAGTCCAAGTAGGAAGCAGCTGCGCTGGTAATTTGGAGGTGCTTCGTACGATAGCTTTGGGTGGGGAGCATTGGAGCAGTAGGCTGGTTAGTTGAACATAGCTCCTAGACGGGTGTGTTGGCTGGGTGTGCTATAAATTACTATATGCACAACTGCATTCAAAGGAGGTTTTTCTTGTAGCACCTGCCCAGGCTGCTAGTGCTCTGCTAAGGCTACAGAGGATCTCTATGCAAAATAAGGAGCCAGGCTAAAACGTAATAGCCGTGAGTTCACCCAGACATTAACTTTGGACTGCTGGGGTGTTTTAAAACTGTAAAACAGACAATCACTTTTGCCCTTCAGGGCCAATTTTTTGGCTCCATTAATACAAGCACAACGCTTGCAGATGTAAGGTCTGATGCTGGCCTCATGCTGCCTGCTTTGTGCTGTTCTGGCAGCACGAAGCAGGCAGAAAGCCAGATTAGCAGGCCACTGGGGGCTCCAACTCGAACCAGGACTTGAATTGGCTCCTGTCTCTCCCAAGAGTTGGAGGGCAGTAAAGGTGGCGTGAAGGCTCCTTACCCCTTAGCTCATCACAGCTGAGAATTGAGCCATAATATCCCTTTGTACACAGTGAAAACTGCCTGTGCAATGCACATGGGTGTGTGAGCACACACGCTAACTCCCTGATATACGTATACAAATGCAGCTTTGTGCTCGAGATGGGCCATAGGCTCCGGTTTGGGATGTAAATTAGCAGACCAGAGCATGAAGTGAAGACTGAATTAGGGTTTGAATTTAGACGCCAGCCATTCCAAAGCTCATGAGCTATTTTCACAAGACTTTAGGCCAAAAGGGTAGATTCATTAGAGAGCATCTAAACGCACTAGATTTCTACCCTTTTAGTCTGAAATCTCACAAGTATGGCTATTTTTGTGAGACTTTGAGCATAGCCAAACTGGAACCATAAACCTGGACCTTTCCAATAGTGGATCTGACCCAAAGGGGAGGGTTTGGATCCGAGGAGTCATATCAGAAATGCCCACACTCCTTTCTAGGGGCACGTTTCTGTGCACAAACATGGCTGCCCATTTTGTGGGTGTATGAAAGGAGGTCAGCTGCAAATCTGACCCTGAAAAATAAAACCTTGAAGAGAAAAAAAACCCACCCTCTTTACCAGCCTGCGCGTGTATTGCGCCAAATTCTCTCACATTGAAAAAAAAGAGTAGGACCTGGGAAGTGATTGGCTGGCGATAGCATCTGGATAATTGCTTCCATTATTTTCCAATAATAATTAAATCCAGTCAGGTATCCCACGTTGATCAATAGCTACCACCTGGACAGCTGCTTTACGAAATAGCTATTTCCACATTAGGCTGTATTGCCTCTCTGTTAATGCTCTGGCTAAGGCTTCTCAGTGGGGGACAGACCATTTGTGAGGGGTTTATGTGAGGTTACTAGCAATGGATCCTGTGCTGGGGTAGGTGATTTCTGGTGGCCAGAAATCACCTACCCCAGGTCAGAACTGTAGGGAGGAAACAGTGTAACCAGAACATGTCTGTGCCCTCCCGGGTGGGAGGTCCCTGCTTCCCAAGCCTAGCCTTCTAGCCTCCCACTGTTGCCAGTTCATGACCCTGGCTTCAAGCCAGCAACAAGCAGGGGTCGGTGGGCCAGTAGGAACTTGGGGGCCAGTGGCCAAGAGTAGAGGGACAGTAGAGTGCAGTGTTGCCAGCCCACTAGGAAGGGATAGACTCTGGCACTGGGAGTGGGGCTAAAGGCTAGGGACGTGGATGGTATTTCACTAGTCTGGGGGGGGGGGGGGGAGAAGAAGCTAGGGCTCCTGCTAGTGGCTGAGGAAAGATGGAAAGAGCCCGCTCCTCAGTAAAGAGCACTTGTCTGTAGAGTGGGTGGATGGTTAAGTCAATATAAGTGCTTAAACGTTTGCCAAAATACACGTTTACACAATGGACTGTAATAGTCAATTGAGTTTCCCTAGGGATAAATTTGGCCCAGAGAGTCTAAGTATAACATCAAGAGGCTCTAGACACTACAGCCATAGTATGGTTTGAGGGCCAGCCGGTATGTGTCAGGGTCCAGAGTAAGGGAAAAGGCGTCTGCTTTTCACCCACTGCTCCAAACTGGCACAGTCCCCTGCCCACCTGAACTCTGCTCCAATTGCAGGGGCCTTGCTTCATCCACTGGGCCCATTCCCGGCCAAGAAAGCTCCTGCAAGTCCTATAAATCACTCCCTTGCCATGGACGGCAGGACTCTGGAAATGCTTGTTCAGCGCAATGATGGACAGACTCCATGGAGGGATTTATAGGATTTATAGGGGCTTGCTGAGCAGGGATAAGGCTTGGCAGATGAGGCATGTCCCCTGTAACTGTAGTTGGACCTTGTAATTGCAAATGAGGGGGAAGGCGAGATGGTTCCAAGGAGCGCGTTAACAACTGTACTTGCTACTTGAATACTTGCGCAGACAGTATTTGGCAAGTCCTACCAACTAGAGGAAGCCTACATTATCCAGTCGTCTTTCAGTGTAACCATGTTCATGTGATTCAGCAGACATAGTTTTGTTATGGATTTATAGTTCTAGTTGCCAAAGTATCAAAAAGGCATTTATTGGTGATACAATTAAATGGAAGGGAACGAAAGGTGGTTAATTTATTACCAACACTCCTAATTTCATTTAGGTTTTCCAACAAGGCAGTTTCAGATGCTCTTTACGTAAAGGCCAAAATGATCTCACACAGGTAGGGCCACCTTTAAGACTTTTCAGCCACCTTGTTGAGATAGCGAGCAGTACAGCTACACAGATTCCTTTCATAGCAAGGAGACCAAGAAATTGCTTCTAAATTGTTTCATAAACCCAGTGATTCACAAGACCTAGTCAGTTTCCCATTTCTGATCTTCTGGGTTTTTGATTTCCCAGTTTAGCAAAATGAAATGATCCCCTTCTCATATTCTACCATATCTTGAAAACCATACATTTTCTAAGGAGGAAGGTTCTGTGCTTGTACCAATTTTAGCCTCTGAAAGTGTTAAAACATAAGATTATCTTGTTTGTATCTGACACACTACCAGGGCAGAATGCTATGTTCCAGCAGTGCCAGAAGTTAATTTTATAGACTTTTGGTTGGAAGCTAAGCAAAGCATTTTAATGGGACTACACATGGACTTAATTTTAAGCACATGCTTAAGTGTTTTATCAAATCAGGGTCTAATGTTGTTTAATTTGTTCTGAGGCAACATTTGGGCTCATAGGGAGAGCCATCTAATCATGGCAAATTTGCCATATACTCAGCCAATCACATATATCTGCATATTTAAACCTTAGCTGGAGCTTCTCTAGTTAGCTCCACAACTGGTCACTGCTGGATTACTGAAGTATGACATACTGAGTCACACTCCTGTTTTCTTGACAACTACACAACTCATTTTATTATTTGCTTATTACGCACCTACTGTCAAGAGGCTTGGTGCCCAGTTTGGAATCTGTCAAGAAAGTAAACCACTCATCTGTTCACCTTCATTATATCTATTAGGGTCTCTCATTGATGTCATGTCTGAAACTGCCGAATCACCTCCGTTCATTGGTAATTATGTGCTATTATGCACTGGAGGTTCCAGTGTTTGCAATTACAGCACTAAACACGCAACTTATTGGTGAGACTAATTGCAAGGTAAATGCATCATTTCTTGATGCTTCTGTCTGATGCTCACGGTAGTGCTATTTACTTAATTCATTTCATGATTAGTCTCTTGATCTTTTTGTTATAATTAGTTTTTAACTATCGTGCCACAAATTGTCTTTATACCTCTTCGCTCCTATCGCTCAGCTGCTATTCAGTCTAGCCGCGTTCAGTCTAGCTAGACTGTAGAAAAGTGACCTTTGGCAGCTCTGATGCGAAGGTGATTCACAACCAGTAACTAGCGTTTATTTCTGTCTTTACCTCTCCTCCTGGGACAGTCAGTTTGTTGAATACACAACCTTCCCTGTTGTGATATGTAAGGGCCTTTTAAGAAGGTTTCCACAACTGCTTGTGGGCTGATCATAACACAACGGATCATTTTTAGCCTCTCTTAACTTCAAGGTACAATTGTTTCCTTTTAGGATAAAGGTCTCACTACGGCAAGAAATCTCCCCTCCCCTTCTTCAAGTGCATTTTTTTCATACGGGAAAGATAATAAATGGATACAAGAGGTTGATTCAGAGCATTCAAAATACAGTTTCCACCAGAGCATCTTTTCTGTATGGGCTGAGTGCTCAGCTGTCCTTCGAACAGCATGAGCGTCCCCATCTCCCTTGTCCTCTTCTCGCCAGTGAGCAACATGGAGCTTTCGGGCTTGTTACACGCCCTCCACGTGTCTGAATGAAACCCATTTGCACCTTCCTCCTAGCCACCCTTTCCCCATCTTTATTCCTGTTACACTGCTCCTTAAGCTCTCCCTGTTCTCTGGTTCCTTTCCATCATGTTTGGGCCTCACATACCCTAAATAAATAAATCCAAATTTGACCTAGCGTCCACTCATTTACTTCCCACCTGCCTTGCCTCATCTAAGCTCACTGAACACATGGTTTACAAGTGTTGCCCAGAGTTCCTCTCCTCCAGCTCCAGCTTACATCTCTTGCAGTCCGGGTTCCTAGCCTTTTTCTGTACTGGAGGTGAGTGCAGAACAGGAAAAAAACATAGAAATGAGCCTGGAATCAACCCCCCAGCTTCAAATCCTCCCCAAACCATGGGTAAACTCAGCTCAGTAAGAGCTGTAGGGGAGTTTTGTGGCTTGGCCTCCTTCTCTGAAAAAGTCAGGGCCGGTGCTACCATTAAGGCAAACTAGGCGGTTGCCTAGGGCGCCAAGATTTGGGGGCACCAAAAAGCGGTGCCCCCAATTTTTTTTTACAGCATTCCTGGGCTGGGTTGGGCTGCCGGCGGCGTGCTGACACATGCGGCTCAGACTCCCTCTCCCAGCGCAGCGGCCGCTCCATGCAATTATTGTCATTGCCGGCTGGGGCGTAGCAGAGGTGAGCTGGGGTGGGGAGCCCTGCGGCAGCTCCCCCCCCGCGCCCTGAGGCACCCCCCCCCGCGGCAGCTCCCCACCCCAGCTCATCTCTGCTACGCCCCCTCCCCAAGCGTGCGGTTGCCATTCCACTTCTCCCACCTCCCAGGCTTGTGGCGCCAATCAGCTGTTTGGCGCTGCAAGCCTGGGAGGGGAGGAGAATTAGGGTATGTCTACACTACGAGATTAATTCGAATTTAGATAATTCGAATTTGGGAAACAGATTGTATAAATTCGATTGTGCGCGGCCACACTAAGCACATTAATTCGGTTTTTAACCACATTAATTCGGTGGTGTGCGGCCACACTACCCCATTAATTTTAACCACATTAATTCGGTGGTGTGCGGCCACACTACCCCTAATTCGAATTTACAAAATCGATTTTGGTGCTACTCCGCTCGTCGGGGTGGAGTACAGAAATCGATTTTAAGCGCCCTTTAATTCGAAGTAACTGGCTCCGTTGTGTGAACAGGTTAAGGATTAATTCGGATTAATGCAGCTAAATCCGAATTAAAGTCGTAGTGTAGACCAGGCCTTAGAGCGGGGGCGGCGTGCTCAGGGAGGAGGCAGAGCAGAGGTGAGCTGGGGTGAGGAGCTGCTGCACGGCTCCCCGGGGGGGAGCTGCTGCGGGGGGGTGTCGCCTCAGGGCAGAGGGCGGGGGAGCTGCCGTGGGGGGGGGGGGGG